>NW_015507438.1:4711-22171 GCF_001515645.1 Sinocyclocheilus grahami | reverse complement strand
ACACAAAATAATGATCTTTAAAAAAGCATCATATGACCCCTTTAATATCATTACACTTTATTTGCACTTTATTCTGTGAAACCTTACTACGTATATGGAATAACCGTTTTATAAAAAGCAATAAGCCCCGTGAAGCCGTGGTTTACAGTGAATTTATAACAGCTAAGGGGGTTTTAGGCACTCCGCTTCACGTCGTTAATAATTCACTGTAAACCACGGCTTCTTGGGGCTTATTGCTTTATTTTAGTATAACTACATGTTAATATTTTTAATTACCTTATTATTTTTATATTTTCAGTTTTCATAAAAATGTTACTTTAAGTTTAATGATTTTTTATGTGCTTTTGTCATTTTTAGTTTGCGTATACAGTATATATATATATATTCTTTTTAGATTTAACTTATATGATGTATTATCTCATAATTAGGACTTGGTATGTCCTATTTTTGGGATTTTTATCTCATAATTTTGATTTAGTGTCTCCTAATTTTTAGTTTTTCATCTCACAATTATGATTTAACATCTTATATTTTCAACATTTAATTACACATTTATCACTTTTTATCTCATAATTACACATTTATGTCAAATTGTGATCTTTTATCTCACAATTATGATTTAGTATGTCATACTTTTGACTTTTCCCCTGACTATTGATTGATATTGATTTAGTAACTATTAGGGTTGCAAAGGGGTGGAAACTTTCCGGTAAGTTTCCAGAAACTTTCCAAAAATCCCTGGAACATTCCAAAAAAATCCTGGAAATTTTCCAAAATTTCTGGAATCTTTCCCAAATTTACTGGAAAATTTTCACCTTTTTGCAACCCTCATCTCATATTTTTGACTTTTGATATTGTAATTTTAAATCATCAAAGCAGAGCTTCTTAAATGTATGTGCTTGTGAGGCTAAAGGGTTATATTCTAAACGCTGCACTGCTTGCATTTCCTCCTGAACACGGCCATTGCTGGCGTACCTGTGCATGCTCGAGTTTTCCCGAGACGGGCAGGATGTTGGGCGGGTTGTGATTATTGGGTTTGGCTTTGCTCTTGTCCTTGTGCTGCGGCTGCGGTGGAGCTTGATGGCTGCCGTTCTTGTCATTGTTCAGCACAATGTTGTTCCCGCACAGGTCCAGACTCTCTCCGCGCCTGTGTCCTTCCCTCCGCGCCCCGTTGGCAAACACCACATTGGCAACCAGCCTCTCGCCGTTGAGCATCTGCTGACGGTTGGCGTTGTGTGCCGCGGCGCGCTCTGTTTGGGCATGGTTGCGAGCGTTAGCATGGAAATCCCTCTCGGCGTTGTAGCTGTGCTCGTCGGCGGAGACACCCTTGGTTTTGGTGCTGGGGCCGGGGATGCGCTCGGCGCTGAAGCTGCGGTCATCGAGGCGGCGGCGGGTCGAGGCGGGAGGCAGTGCGGCCACCAGTGGGCCGTTGGGGGTGGTGCGGGTGCCCACGCTACGCATTGTGATCGGCCGCTGACTGGAGGCCCCGCTCCCTACACTGCCCATGCCAGGAGCCTCGAGCGCTTCACTCCGCCGCCCACAGTGCCAGCACACAGTGGCATGAAGGGGAAGTGAGCCGGGTCACACACACTGCAACACAACAGACTGCATTAGTGGCTCTTCACAAGATATAGCACTATACTGCTTTTTCAATTGGGTCATTCCGTGTCAACTCAACCAAAGGTCGCCAGCTTAGATTTTTGATTTTGTTAATATTTGTTCTTGTGAAAGAAATGCATAAATGAAGAAGGAGGACAAAATATTAAATGTCATGGATGTATATTTACATCCATGGGTGGTCAAAAAGACAATTTTCAGAGCCAAAATATAGGAAGTAAAAATGATTTAAGTAAGATGGCAGCATCATGTTATTTTTAATTTACACAGAGGTAATTTAGTAGGTCGATTAATAAAATCAGTTGACTTTAGTAATTTTTGTTGCAATATATGCCAGTGGTGACAGTTCAAACATTTTCACGTTTTTCTCCAAAGTTTGCATGCCTGTATCACAAAAATTTGGCTCCAAATCTTGTCATTTTGACCCCCTCTACAAAATAGCTTCTTTCTTCAGAAAAAATATTAACAAAACCAAAATTGGAGCTGGGGAAGTTTCTGAAATTTGGTTGATTTGACAAGGAATGACCCAACTATACTATATTATAGAAATCTTAAAGGGAGAAGGGCGACTAGAAGGATGACACCAGCCAATCTGATTTAATGAGATTGCTACTATAAAAATGCTAAGTCATAATTTATATGTTATGTAATTTACTGTACATTCTATACATTATATTTTATAAATAATTAATATTTTAAGCCATACTATTATTATATGCGTTTACCTGCATTTCATGTGACCATTAACTGACATTAGAGAACCATGAATATTGATTCTTAAAAATATTGATAATGTCGGTAAATTATTGAAATATTAACTTAAAGAAAATTTGAGGTCAAAGGAGTTTGGCTGACAAAAAAAAGTTTCACAGCACTGTAAAGATGAAACCAGTCGATCTGATTCACTAAATCATGTGTTCAGCAACATCTTTGCACTTAAAGGGATAGTTCACGCAAACCTGAAAATTCTTAGGTTTTAAGTCATAATTCACTCATCCTCAAGTTGCTCCAAACCTGTGTGAGTTTCTTTCTTCTGTTAAACATAAAATAAATGATTTTGAATAATGTGGGTAAGCAAAAAGTTGTTAGTAGTCATTGATTTCCATATTAGGAGCAAAAATATTATGGAAGTCAATGGGGACCGGAAATCCATACAGGTTTGAGACAATCTGAGGATGAGTCAATGATGACAGAGTTTTTATTTTTGGGTGAACTATCCCTTTAAGTGCACAAATGTTGCTGAACACATGATTTAGTGAATCAAACCATTTTTACCTTAAACATGTTATTGAAGTTAATATTTCTATAATTTTCACGGTTCTCTGATGCCGGTTAATGATCACATGTAAAAACAAATAAATACATTTTTATGATAAAATATAATTTACAGAATATGAATTTCATAAAATATAAATTATAACTAAATTATGATTCGTGTAAAACAACAATTCCCAGACTGTTTTGTAAGTCAAGCCTATTTGAGCTGAAATATTATTTTGAATATTTTATCAACACATTAGCATGCTTGTGGTTCTCAGTCACATTCAGGTAAACAAATAAAATAATTGCATGACTTACAATATAAATTATTAAATATAATTTATAGGATACAAATTATATAAAATATAAACTATTACTTAGAATGTCATAACTTTGACTTTTTATTTCATAATTATCTCATAAAATCAGATTCACTTTTCTGTCAGCTGAACCCATTTGAGCTAAAATATGTTCTTGAAGTCCCCCTGAGATTTTTTATTAATATTTTACTAATTTATCAACACATTTGCATGTTGAGGGTTTCTGATGCTGGTTAATGGTCACATGACATTCAGGTAAACTAATAAAATATTGAACTTTTTTTTTTAGTATGTTAGTTTTAAATTATTTCTTTTAATTGTAATTTTATTTTAAATCTTTTTTAGTGTTTTATTTTGATTGTTTTTCTTTTTAAGTTATTTCATCTAATTTGACCTTTCTATGATTTATTTAATTAAAAATAAAGGGTTCTCACAGTGATGCCATAGAAAGTGATCCTAAAAATACCTTTCAGCCTTCAGTTCTTAAAAGAACCATTTTTTTTCTTAGTGTGAACAACATTTTAATAATCTAAAGAACCTTTTTCCATTATAAAGAATCTTTTGTGCAATGGAAAGATTCAATGGATGTTACAGTTCTCCAATGAACCATCGATGCCAATAAAGAACCTTTATTTTTAAGAATGTATTAGTTTTGGAAAAAACTGCTGTAAACTAAGGTTTAAAGTTGCTCTCTATGAGGCCATTCACACAGAATGTGTTATTTCATTTTAAAAATGCAGTGTAATGAAAAAAAAGTGAGTTTATGACTTCTTTTAACTTCTTTTTAACTTGAGCACTGCGTTTTTAGAACGGCTCGTCATCCACAAGATGCTGCAAAAGATATGTTTACACAAGAAAAAGCAGTGCAGCGGAATGCAGAAATGTCAATCACCACACAACTAGCTGCTTTATAATAATATTACATTTGCAGCATTACTAGAATAAAATGCAACCAATGTGGCCGTGCATGTACCTCATGTATAGTATCAAAAATACAGTTCAAGTGGAATAAATGGATATTATACTGACAGCTCAAGAGAAAGGAAATAGTTGTAAATCGCAACATACGTGCATCCCTCGAGAATTATAAAAGCTGAACGTTTATCAGACAACAGCAGATGCACTTTTTCACTGAGGAAGAGTTATTATGGATTATGCACTTATATCTTAGTGAAAAAAGTCTTAATGCTGGATTGTTTCAGCTTTTGTCTTCTCCAGATGTTCACTGATGGACTGGAGTGCTGTGGATTATTGTGATGTTTTAATCAGCTGTTTGGACTCTCATTCTGACGGCACCCATTCACATCCATTGGTGAGCAAGTGATGCAATGCTACATTTCTACAAATCTGATGAAGAAACAAACTCATCCTGATCTCGGATGATCTGAGGGTGAGGACAGTTTCAGCACATTTTCATTTTTGGAAAAGTTTTGATACCATAATTTTACCATGGTACTTCTTTGAAAGGGTAAAATAGGATACAATGTATCCATAAGACTGTAGCATCATTCAACATTAAAAATAAAAACACACATGACTGCTCAGCTCTCTTGTCTCATGCACATGGATCTATATCACAGCATTTTAATGCACATGGATGATTTCCCTATCTGAATATCATGGTATTTACACAGCCCTCTGAGGCACTTTGAAGAATACCACAATACCATTGTGCATGTTCAACATTATTGTGCTTTTGTAAGGTAACACGCAGTTTTTACATGAACTCTCTCCCAAAGCGAAGCAAGCGCATTGAGACGGTCAGTGCTGCTGATGGTGTGCAGCAGCATCACTGGTCCAGAAGAGCTCTGGATCAGATCAGCACTGGCACGTGCCTCTACTACCCGCTCCAGCACAGTCAGTCACTCACAGGCATTACATCATCGCTCACATGCTTCATACATCCCAACACACATTAAAGATTGCCATCCTAATTACATCAGCCTCAGCCACTCCATCAATAATGCAAGATCAGATTCACGGCATCACTGCATAACAAGCATCTGCAAATCAACGCAAATGCATGGATGTAAACATGCAGTGCAGCAGAATGACACACTGTGTTGATGCATCACACTCACACACCGCAGTGCAATTCAAAGAAAACACACACAACTGGAAAAAAACGAGTGGAGCATGAGATGGAGGCCTGTACACAAACAGCCCACAATATGCACTAAAAAAGCATCTTCACCTGCTGCAGCGGCTCATCATCTATTGACAGTGAGTCAGTGAATGCAGTGAATGCGGGCCTAGTGATGCTACTAACCAGCAGACGCTCGGATGCATGCAATAGGCTGCGTTTATCATAACATAAAACGCGGTGTGCCTCCATTTAACAGAGACGGCAGCAGTGCAGGATGCAGTGGCGCTACAGCAGCAGCACAATGGAGAGCCAGCGTTCACCTGACTACAGGACGAAGCATCCACTAGCTTTGCCTCTCATTATATAATGCGTCTTACCGCTCATGCAAAATGATGCATCACTGCATCCGCATCCCTCCATAACAGCAGCATCAGCATCAGCATCCAGCGCGCCGCGTCTCCATCACTCACACGCATACTCACTGTCTCACCGCGGATCCGTCTGTCTGTGCGTTCGGATGCTGCTCTGCTCTGCTCTGCTGCTGCGGCGTGAACGACGTGTGAAGCCGCGCGATGCGTTGCCGCTGACGCCCGCGACGGAGATGAAGCGCGCGCGCATCAGCTGAGAAACACACCCACCTGCGCCCCGCCCCTTTCGGACACGGTCGGACACGCCCCCTTCTGCACGGCGAGGGCCCTCACTGCACAACAACCGATTACAGCATTTTTTAGGATGATGAGCAAGAAAACCAGCAGTTAATCAATTTATACTATAAAATCTAAAAGATTCTCCAGAGGGCGGGTTTCGCGAAAAAAGAATACAATTCGTCTACACTCTAAAAAATGCTGGGTTAAATACAACCCAGTGCTGGGTAAAATAGGGCCAAGCCCAGCAAGCTGGGTCAAAACAACCCAATTGCTGGGTTTGGCCCTATTTTACCCAGCACTGGGTTGTATTTAACCCAGCATTTTTAGAGTGTCGAATTCCCATTAAAAAAACGCTGCTATTTAAGGTAAGAATAAAGATGAGTCTATTTTGTGGTCACAAAAACATTTCTTAAGAATGTTATCTTTATTTCTCAACACTGTTCTAAAGGCAAAACCTAAGAATTTGAATTCTTCTCCTTAAAAAAAAAATCCTAAAATCACCAACCTCTTCAAATTAGATTTACCTCCAACGTAACAAAATAAATCATTAGACTTTCAAGAATTGTACTTAGGAACATTCATTTTGCCTAATTATTATTATTATTATTACTTATTTTTTTAAGTGTGTCTAAATTATGCTCTAACTCTACTTAAACTTAATTACTAGAAAATCACAGGCAAACCTGTACAAAATAGTATAATTAAAATACAAACTGACATGCAACTGAATTGCTTTTCAGGTTAAACTGTACAATAAGCCTTCATTTGCTAACAATTACTAAATGTTAATTTCTACATTCAAGAATACACTTTTAAACAAAAATGTAATGCACTTAACATGAACAATTGTATTTTTATGAACTAAACGGTTAATAAATTCTCTCTCTATATATATATTGCTCATAATTAGTTCATGTTAACTAATGCATTAAATACTGTTAACACATGAGACTTTATTGCAGTGTTGCTGTTTTTCATTAAAGGAAATAAAGTGAGATTGTTGCATTGTTCAAAGCATTTTCTTCATTTAAGTCTTTTGCAACAGTAAACTTCAATTCAACAGACATAAACGGCATCAGAATGAACGTTCATGATATATGCATGCAAAACACACTCACAATCAAGAAACATTTGAGAGGATCAATGCTTGCTCGGTAGCAGAAGCAGCACACATTTCCTCATATACAGTCCTGGCAGTGCACACATCAGTACTAAAGGCTTAACTTTAGTGTTACTCATGGTTTAACACACACAACTCACACTTACACTAGACTGAAGACAACCGAAAAACGCCACGTTATAATAAAACCATCAAATGTTTATCATCTCATATCTCGTTCACAAATTGGTCGGTGACATCAACAACTTCTCAAGGTTACTATGGCGATGGTCTCCATCCAACTGGAGCAGAAGCTGGTGTCATGTGACGGAGAACGAGGTGCTGATGGAGTCTAATTAGAGAGAGAGCTGAGAAATTAAGGCACAGCATGATTCCACTGCTGCTCACTTGAGATGCATTTTCAACAGGAAGATCTGTGTGCTTCTATATCAGTGCAGATCATTGAGGAGTGCTATGTACATCAACTTTGAAACAGAAACTCATTTTTAAAAATGGCTTCACACAAATACATAAACACTAACTGTATTAACCCTCTTCAGACTCGGTCCTAGTATCCTCACAGTGTTTGACATGTCTCTGTTATTATATTCTTTATAGGACAAATGAAATATTACAGCGAAGCATGCGGTGAGATTCATTAAAGATGCACATGAATGAGATTTACTCATGCTGCTCAAACCTGTATGACGTTCAAGCTCAAGAACTTGTCCAAACATTAATCTAAACATTCATAAAAAATAGTCCATGTTTTGTGTTATATTAAGTTTTCTGACGTTATAAGACGTTTTGAGTGAAAATCAGAATAGTGTTATTTTAGTAGCATTATACTATTTTTGTTAATATTTTGAATTTAATTTTTATATTTTCAGTTTTCACTTTAATTTTTAAAGTTTTAGCGATTTTATTGTTGTTGTTGTAATTTTTACATTTTAATGTCTATGTAGTTTTAATGATTTTTTATTAGTCTAAGTTTATTTAGATTCTATTTATTTCAGAAAATAAGAACGAAAACAAGTAAAGTTGACGTGGAAACTAGCTGAAATTAAATACATATAAATATATATATATATACATTATTTTATTTTATTTCAGTTAATGATTATTTGATTTCAAGTAGGGTTGCAAAAAAGATGGAAAATTTCCGAAACTTTGGAAATTTTGAAAACGTGCTGGGATTTTTTGGAAACTTTCTGAAAGGTTTTGGAAATGCAACTAACTTCAAGTAACAGAGCGTTGTTTTAAGGTCTTACTTTCGGTCTTAGTTGACTATAATTACCGTGGAACAGAACCACATTTCAGTCATTATTCACTGATAATCTTCCTGTCAATGAGAAGAAAGAGAGTCAAACAGGTTTGAACAACATGAGGTTGAGTAAATGATGACAGAACGAGTCATTTTGGGTTGAACGACATCCTAATTCCAGTAAAATACAAGAATATCAAATAAATGGAGAAAAATGGTGCAATATTATTCAGGTTAAAAGAGGGAATACAAATACAGTATGAACAGAAACACAAAACAAAACTGAAAGATTGAACTCGTGATAATCAATGTTAGCTACACTGTGACATGACAGGAAGTGACTAATAAATAAAGTGTAAAGCTCGTTGATCTTTTTTCAGATCCGTCACGGTACAAATAAACTCTTCCAGGAAGCTCAAGGCACGCTGAGGATTGCGGTTCGATTTGTTTACTAGTTCCTCTACAGAAATCACACCACTGATCGCCCTGAATATGTTAGTTTTCACACTCGAGTCAAAAAGTGAAGTGAAAAAGAATTCAGTTCTGTTTGCGTTCACATTTTGTGTGGACTAGAAAGTGTATTCCGATCACAGTTTAGTCAATCTGAATGCTGATCGGGTCTCAGGCCACTTTCTGTTCACAATGTAGTTGTTTGATACCTGGATTATATTGAGTATTATATGCATTTACATGTATATTGAATAACAAAGATTATGCATTATAATAAGTTGGGATGGTTTGGATGGAGCGTTCGTTTATAATTGAGCATAAGCGCTCTCAAAACCCTCAAAAGTGGTTTCTGTATTTGGTCCGAAAGCAGAGAAAACCTGCACAGATTACATTTCGCAGAACTGCTCAAGTATGAGTTTCACCGCAGGTAACTGAAGGATCTCATGCTGCCTTCAAGTCACGTCAGAAAGACTACATTTCCCATAATTCTCTGCAGTAGAATGAAACACACGGATAGAGACGCTCCTTAAGTTCAACAAAATGCCTCCTGTGTTAGTGCAAAAGTGTGCCCAACACTTCTATTTTATTCTGACCAAATGCACATTATTTCATTAATATGTTTTCTCATGAATAGGATCCAGCAGGACTTGAAGGCAGCGTCAGTGTGTATTTGTGCTCCTCTCTTTGGTTCCTGCCACAGCATCAGTGAGGTGAATATAGAACATTAACTGAATTTGAATTGAATTAGCAAACAGGATTCAGAAATGCCAATTAAGTAGAATTAAAACGGAATTAAATTCATTACATTTTATACAACAAATTCCCCACATTCCCCTCATCACACCACATTTAAAGAAACATTAGATGATGCTACTAATATTTTTTAGAATTAAGAAATGTGTATTTAATTCATATACAGCAGCTGTGGAAAAAAAGCGTTTTAAGTCACACTTAAAAATGTCTGAATGTCATATATTACTAATGTGAATCTAATTGTAAAGTCCCACCAAATTAAATGTGATTTTATGAATCATTACAGTAAAAGACTTCATTTCCCAGAATGCTGCAGTTTACCCCGAGGCTAAAATATAGAGCCAAATTATCTGAAAACAACCTGGTGCTTTAACAATATTAGAAAAAAAATGTGCTCTACGTATCAGCAACTAAATTAGTCCAAATTAATGTTTTATCGAAAAACATGTTTTCACTGTTGTGTTTTTGTTGAATTTCTTTGAATTGTAATTTAATTAAATTAACAAATCCTGTCAATTCTACATCCCAGCTAACAAAAACATGTTCTAAGAACATTTAGCTAACGTTCCAATTAAGTTATTTCTGAACATTTCAAATGGCCAGTTTTTAAACGTTTGAAATCATTTTGGAACATTCCATTTGAATCATTTTGGAACATTCCATTTGAATCATTTTGGAACATTCAATTTGAATCATTTTGAAAACATTATACGAGAATGTTACTTCCGAATGTTCTCGGAATGTTTTGAAACAGGCGGTAACATTTCAGAAAATGATGTATGTGGGTCAAAGACGAAAAAGGGTTAAGCATAAAAACAGTAAGTGTAATACTGCTTTAAATCGTTATTGTTTTTCCCCAAAAAATGTAAAAGTTTTCTGTTTAATTTAATTGCAATTTTGTTTTTGTTTTTCTGAGCAAAAAATAAATATCATACATTCATCCCTGATTTACAGAAGACACCCACTAAAATATCATTCAGTGTAACAATCTTGTCAGGCACATTTACAACAAAAATCAATTTATGATGAATTAAAAGACTAATTACTTTCACCCCAAATACTAATTAGTTGTCATTTAAAATTTTCCACTATCCTAGGTTTAGCCCATTTGTCAGTAAGCATTTTTTACTCATTTAAAACACAATCAAATTTAATATGCTCCCTTATTCTTGTATATATTTTAATATGTACACGTCAGAATAAGCATGTTGTTTGAATTTTTACAAAAATATTGTGTTACACTGAATGACATTATTTCAACCAAATTTTGACATTTTATTCTCCAAAAACGTTACTTAAAAGTAGAAATCTTTACTTACATTTAATGTGCTTTCTATGGACATAAAATCACTTTTGTACATTTCTTTTGATGCGGACATCTTAACGTCTTTGACCCATGAATGTTTTGAGAACATTATTAAAGACTAGATAACTTTGAACTAACGTTCTATTAATGTTACTGCTCATAACTTTGAGAGATCCTGTATGCTGTGATCAATTCAATTCAAATTCACACTCATGAACCGAAAGGAGCCGATTCTTAAATCCTATACACGCTCCTGATCACACAGCAGCTCTTCTTCAGCACTGCTCTCGTGTTCTGTCATTAGAAATGAAGTGCATAACTCTGTCTGTTTACTCCTGCCTCTCAGCTCCACCGATCAAAGGCTCCGTGTCGCTGTCCGCTCCATCCACGCTCAGGTACTCACGGGGCCTGATGGGTTCAGGACGACCCTTGAGGGCCAAAGTGCACGCTATGACGGAGAAGAACAGGCCCACCATCTCGATGTAAAAGCTTTCTCCTGCAGACATGCAGAGGGCCGGGTGGCTTTCAGTCTTCCCTCGCTGCAGGTTGTGCTCAATCACACTCATACAGGCCGCACACACAGCCAAAACCGCCACGCAGAAGAACGCTGAGGGGAAATGTGCGACACACACGATAGTCAAAGAAATGATCTATTTGTTTAGCTGCATGTCATGTGACCATTAACTAACATCAGAGAACCGTGAACATATGAATGCATTGTTAAATAATTGAAATATTAACTAAAATTCTCAGAGCGACTTAAAGTAATAATTTAACCCAAATGAGCTGAGCGACTAAAGTTTAAAGCTAAACACCACAGGTTAAGATGGTAAAGATTTCAACTAATAGATATCACTATAATTCCCTAGTTAGCTAATCACAGCACATTAAAACAATTACTATTTATTACAAGTTTTCTGAAATTCTGAGTTTTAATATGCAAGTTATGCATTATGTAATTAATTGTGCACTAATTTGCATAAATTGGATGAAGCCAGATTTCAGAGGGAAACACTATCACTTTTTATCACTCCATAAATCAGAAAATACTGTCAGCAGACAGAAATTAATACATTTTTATTTCATAATAGATATAGGAATAAAACTGTAAATGCTGGTGTTCGTAAGAGCTGCTGAAGCGGAGAAACAAACTCTGCATTAGAATTGAAATCTACAGATGCAAATAGATAAAGTGCAATAAAATAAACACTTAAAGTTGTATTTTGGAAGTTTTCTTTCCACTAGTCTGAATGAAGGCACGTTATTAAAGCAAAATAGAGCTTAAAACTGACCAGTGCATGAAACAAAACACAGGTTTTGCCTGTAGTGTCTTGCCTTAATGCATACCGAGTTATGAAACAAGAACAGAAAAAAAAAACTGCATCAATCATCCATAAAATAATTCTTAACGGCATAATACAAAATAGAGCTTAAAACTGACCAGTGCATGAAACAAAACACAGGTTTTGCCTGTAGTGTCTTGCCTTAATGCATACCGAGTTATGAAACAAGAACAGAAAAAAAAACTGCATCAATCATCCATAAAATAATTCTTAACGGCATAATATCTGTCCCTGCAGCACAAAAGCGGTGTCAAGTCGCTGGGGGATATTTGTAGCAATAGCCAACAATACATTGTATGGGTCACAATTATACATTTTTCTTTTATGTCAAAAATCATTAGGATATTAAGTAAAGATCATGTTCCTTGAAGATATTTAGTAAATGTCCTACCGTAAATATATCAAAACTTAATGTTTGATTAGTAATATGCATTGCTAAGAGCTTCATTTGGACAACTTTAAAGATGATTTTCTCAATATTTAGATTTTTTTGCACCCTCAGATTCCAGATTTTCAAATAGTAGTATCTCAAGCCAAATATTGTCCTCTCCTAACAAACCATACATCAATGGAGAGCTTATTTATTCAGCTTTCAGATGATGCATAAATCTCAATTTAAAAAAATTGACCCTTATGACTGACATTTATGTAAGACTGGATTTAAGAACAATTTACAAGAGTGCAGTGAGTTTGAGTTTAACATGAGGCACCTGTAGAGACGTGCAGTAACGTCACCAGCTTTGAGTGAGTGCCAGCTGCTGCGAGGAAATCCAGCAGGAAAGAGGAACTGGAAAACAGGACGGCGCTGTAGCAGAGAACGGCTAGAGAGTACAGCAGCCACATTCCCCATCCGTGCAGCCCACCCAACGGACCTCCGGCAGACAAAACCAGACAAAACCCATTATTATACACAGTTCATCACGCTGTGCTGTTACTGCATGAAGAGGATTGCATTCATCGTCTTCATATTTTACAATACAGAACTCAAGTCGAAGAGCTAGTATAGCTCTTGCATCAGTGTCTCAGATATTTGTTTAGAGCTGTTTAAACGCTGCTTGATCTGTGCAGATTTCTCTCCTGATTCACACCAGAACACTTTTTCACTGGAGGAAGCATTATTATGGATTATAGACTCAATGTATTTTAGTTAAAAGCGTCTTAATGCTGGATGTGTTTCAGCTTTTGTCTTCTCCAGATGTTAACTGATGGACTGGAGTGCTGTGGATTATTGTGATGTTTTTATCAGCTCTCATTCTGACGGCACCCATTCACATCCATTGCTGAGACACTGATGCAATGCTACATTTCTCCAAATCTGACGAAGAAACAACCTCATCCTGATCTCGGATGGCCTGAGGTTGTTTACAGCGATAAACAGAGCTATAAGTTCACACCTGTGTCTGTGAGGTTCTGATACGCGTGTAGAGTGAAGGCCACACCGTAGATGAGCTTGCTGCTCGAATCAGAGCAGTTCTGGACCTGGATCCAGTTGGGATCCGCGATAGATGTGCACAGCGACACCAGCGTGAAGCACTGGCACACGGCCGCAGGGGTCAACTCCAGGGTCATGCTGATCTGAGGACCACATGCAATTAAGCGATGAGCACGTGAGAAAAGAGGCACAGACTAGTGCATCTTCTGCAGAAACTATTCAAAGGAAAAATGGACGACTCACCTTATCCACATTTGTTTTTGCACACTTTGAGCGTTTATGGTTCCTCATAAACAGAGTAACTTCGGAGAAAGAGCAATGAAACACATGCAATATTACTGTGCGGACCCGTGACTGTCACACAATAAAGTGCATTCATGTGAGGGAGACCGGGGCTAGTTGTCACACTATATATTTCAGAGAATAATTCTCATGACATGACTAAGAATGTATATACAAAGTATTTTAAAATAAATTATTGCACATTTACACAGGATTCCAGTATGTTATTTAATTATATATTAATAACATAATTATACACCAAACCAGTTTTGGCCTAAAGAATATGCAATTGACATAAAATTACATCACGTGACACCCTGACCCTGTGACAACTAGCCCCGGTCTCTACCATCTCATTAAAAATAAATAAAAAATTAAGCATTACAAATCATTTGAGAATAACAAAACCAAAACAAGATCCAAATCCAGATTAATAACAATACGTGACTGCATGAAAACGACGCTTCTCACCTTGACGCTTTCAGTCGAAGTATCGCTCGCAACATTATTATAACATTATAATGTAAACGACACACATGAATGCATTCAGACATTCTGTGTGCACTGCACAAAGCGTCGGTAACCCGCCGCTCTCGCCCAGCTCAGTCTGTCGAAGTGTAAAGCTCCAGTAAATAAAAGCGCATCGCGTCGGATTAAAACACAGAAGGTCCCGAGAAGAGCCGAGCCAATGTGGAAGTACACAGAGCACTGCGCATGCGCAGCTCCCTCACACAGCGCCCTCTAGAGGCGCGCCGCAGAATCTCACATCCACACATTTAGCTCAGATTAAAAAAATACAATACATCAAAGTATGATTCAGGCTTCAAAGGTTAGATTTAACTGTATTAAAGGAAAAGCTGCTGATATGCGAGTTATTCTGGAATGGCTGTGTTAATGTGTGTACACTACCTCATAAATAATCACAAACAAAATCAAATAAAATCTGATTTAATTGTGACATTGTTGCATTTTGTGGTTTACACGATTTGTCTCTTTTTAGTCTCATTAAGAATCACATCATGCCCAGCTTTCAACTGTATCGAGAAGATTTCATTCATTTTTCCACTTACGATATGCATTATTTAATTAATAGGCTACTTTTATATTAGCTGAAGTTAGTATAGATGTAAATATGGGGAAATAAGCCTTTGTTTTGAATTTGGTAGTACAGCAATACCTGAAAACTACAGTATGTTTGAACAAAAAGATGTTAATTTTTGTAAACAATTTTATGTTTTTATTCAACTTTTTTATTTCTATTTATGTTTTACTGTTTATCGTAATGTTCCTCTGGCTATATCTGTAGGCTACATCTTTAAAACCAAAAAATTAAAATAATCAGTGCAAAATGAAAATCAACCAAATGACGAACAACCAGCACACTATTATAAACCCTGGCAGGAATAACACTGTGCTCCCATATACACGCTCGGTCTCTCTCAGGAACACGCTGGGTAGAACTAAAATAAAGACCAGCTAGATTAAGAAAAACAAGTAAAATGAGAAAAGAAGCAATAAAAGCCCTGTTTAAAGTGTCACTTGTTTTTTATGCTTTTTGCCATTTTATTTGACGGCAGTGAGGAGCGAGAGGAAAACACAGTTTCTGACCAAATATCCATGACTTTTTGAGTTGTTTTAAATGACCAGATAAGCTGTTCTACAAATCTTTTAAGAACTATTACAGCATTTCTATGCAATGATATACTGCAGAGCTGAATATTACTAGAAAAACATACATTTAAGCATTTAGCAGACACTTTTATCCAAAGCACGACTGAGGGAATCCTGTTTAAAGTGTGTGTGTGTGTGTGTGTATAACAATAACAACATAAAATCTCCTTCTCTGCCTCTGAAAACGAGTCGTCTGTATTAGCCTCCAGCTATTTCATGAAGTGATTGAGATGACAGCAGACATGGCTGTATCTACGGTAAATGATGCTTATAGAGTGACGTAAGGGAAATTAGATTAGGAAATGAGCGCTGTACGCTGGTTCTGACATGACATAGACTGTAAATGATAGTATGCATCCCGCTTTATTTACAAGTCCTCGCGATGGAAACAGCATTCTGGGCTCCTCCAGGAGGTTCATGCGCTGCTCTGGAGCTCAGGCGTGAGGTTTATGAGGGTGTTGCTGGCTTGAACGAGTTCTGAGATGGAGACTCTTCCTCTCTTCTTCACGAACTGAGCCACAGCGTTCAGCTCCTCCGGCGTGATGAAAATAAACTTCCCTCGGTCATCGATCACTCCTGCACAAACACATGAGATTATATTAGTCACTGGGTTATTTTGGAGCGGTCATTAACATGTTCATCGAGTGCATCTAATTATAAAAAAACAACATTAAAAATGTATGCATTTGTACATTGTGTAATAAGGAATTGAAGTACCTTTAGTGTGACACCTTATGATCTTAAAAAAAAACAGTAAGATGCAAAGCAATGGCTAAATGACATCCACGTGACTTTTTAAATATACCAACAATTACACGAATGGACACAAAATGTGACGTGTTTCGTATGAAAGGCTCCTAATTCTAACTCAAAAACATCAGAATTATTAAAGTTAACTAAAACACACTAAAACCATTAAAAAAAACATTAACTCTATAACTCTACTTATTTTATTTCAGCTTATTTTATTTCTCATTTTTATTTAGTTGAACCCGATGTACTTAAATAACTACAACTAAAACTGAAATAAAAGTGAATAAAAACTAAATGGTCATTTAAAAAAAAAAAGACAGACAGGTAGACAGACAGACAGACAGACAGACAGGTAGACAGACAGACAGACATACAGATACATAGATAGATAGATAGACAGACAGACAGACAGACAGATAGATACATAGATAGATAGATAGACAGACATGTAGACAGACAGCTACATAGATAGATAGATAGATAGATAGATAGATAGATAGATAGATAGATAGATAGATAGATAGATAGATAGACAGGTAGACAGGTAGACAGACAGACAGACATACAGAAACATAGATAGATAGATAGACACACAGACAGACAGACAGACAGACAGGTAGGTAGATAGACAGACAGACAGGTAGACAGGTAGATAGACAGGTAGACAGACAGACAGATACATAGATAGATAGATAGACAGGTAGACCGACATACAGACAGACAGGTAGATAGACAGACAGACAGATACATAGACAGACAGATAGACAGGTAGATAGACAGACAGGGAGACAGACAGACAGATACATAGATAGATAGATAGATAGATAGATAGATAGATAGATAGATAGATAGATAGATAGACAGGTAGACAGACAGACAGATACATAGATAGATAGATAGATAGATAGACAGACAGACAGAAAGACAGACAGACAGACAGATAAGACAGACAGACAGACAGACAGATAAGACAGACAGACAGACAGATAGATAAGACAGACAATTCTGTACAAACTTTCAAATTGATATTTGATAAAACTTTTTTTTTAATGTCCATTAATGCACTTTGGGTAAAAGCATTTCCTAGTATTATCACTTAAAGCACAATAAAACAGGCTTTTGTGTAAAGCTATTGTTTCACATCAGAATATTTCATTATAATTATATGATGTCACAC
>NW_015507438.1:2551-3959 GCF_001515645.1 Sinocyclocheilus grahami | reverse complement strand
GATTCATTGATTTAAAGAAGTGCATTCAGTCGCAAATAAAAAGTATCTTAAAATATAAAAAATAAATTCAAATATCTTCCATTCATAAAGTATTTAACTTCCTGCATTATCAAGAAAAGGCATTAAACCAATATTTACTATATACGTGATATAAAACTAGTTCTGCTCAAGCTGACATTGTTGCTTGCGCTCACAAATATGAACGCCGCAGCTTTAAATCTGAATGCATGTGTTACCTCGACATACTGGATGAACTCCTGCAGCAGGTTGCGAGACTGAAAAACACAAACATGAGATAACTAGTAATGCAGTGGAAGTAAAGCAGACGTGGTGAGCGCGCAGGAAGAGAGACGCACCTCTTGCTCGCTGAGCTCCTCTGCTTCTCCCTGATCCTCGATCACAAAAGACTCCTTCAGCCGCAGGTACTCCTCCTCCTCCTTCCGCTCCTGCTCCTCCTTGGCATGCTGTAACTCCTCGTCCTGAGAAAGAGAGGAATGTACAGCTTTGGGAAACATTTGCACTTATTTAACCATGAGCGAAACATATAAAGCAGCTCTGACACGCGGTGGACTGATGACTGATAGACGATATAAAGCCCATACACACTGCCGTTCAAAAGTTTGGGATCAGTAAGACTTAATGTTTTTAAAGAAGTCTCTTCTGCTCATCAAGGCTGCACTTATTTGATCAAAAATACAGAAAAAAACAGTAATCTTGCATAATGTTATTACAATATAAAAGAATGGTTTCTATTTTAATATCCTTTAAAATATAATTTATTTCTGAGATGCGCAGCTGTATTTTCAGCATCATTACTCCAGTATAAAGTGTCACATGATCTTCAGAAATCAGTATAATATACTGATTTATTATTAGAGTTATCAACAGTTGTGCTGCACAAATATTTTTTTGGGGAAAATGCAATACTTTTTCAGGATTCTCTGATGAATAAAGAGTTAAAAAGAACAGCATTTATTCAAAATATAAATCTTTTCTAACAATATAAATCTTCGCTATCACTTCTTAACAATTTAACACGTCCTCGCTGAATAAAAGTTTTAATTTCTTTAAAAAAAAAAGAACGAATAAAAATGTACTGACCCCAAACGCGGTAGTGTATATTGTTAGAAAAGATTTCTATTTTAAATAAATGCTCTTCTTTTTAACTTTTTATTCATCAAAGAATCCTGAAAAAAGTATCACAGGTTCCATAAAAATATTAAGCAGCACAACTGATAATAAATCAGAATATTATACTGATTTCTGAAGATCATGTGACACTGAAGACTGGAGTAATGATGCTGAAAATACAGCTGCGCATCACAGGAATACATTACAGTTTAATATATATTAAAATCGTAATATATATATATATAATACATCATAATAATATTTCACAATATTAAAT
>NW_015507438.1:0-737 GCF_001515645.1 Sinocyclocheilus grahami | reverse complement strand
AAGCTTATTTATTCAGCTTTCAGATGATGCATAAATCTCAATCTCACAAAATCGACCCCCTTTATGACTGGTTTTGTTGTCCAGGGTCACATATTAGAGTTAAAGGTTCATCCAGAGGGGATTCTGGAAAATACTGTCAGAGCACTGAATGAAATGTTGCATAAATCAGCGTGAATGATATTTGAACAAACCTTCAGAATACAGACAGGACTAAAAACGTGTTATGTTTGGTGTATGCAAGAGAAAAACTCAAAGATATGGATTGAGATTAAAATCTACAGATGCAAATAGATAAGAGTGTGAAAATAAACACTTAAATGTGAATTTTTGATGTTTTCTTCACACCAATCTGAAAGAAGACGAGACATGGAAGCAAAACCGACCAGTGCATGCATTAGTAAATGAACCAGGTATGACCCTAAAATGAACTCTGCAACAAATGCAACTGCTTCCTTTGCAGGTGCACACTGTTACACTGTTGCAAACACACTGGCTCAGACTGCAGACTTGCTGTACCGTTGTCTGACGGCCGCTGCGCGCGCTGGACGTTCACTCTGCTGTGCAGGTTTCTGCGGCGGCGAGGCATTCCTGCCGGACGCTCCTCTGCCGCCTGCGGACGCGCCGCGGCTCGAACCTCCACATGATCCTCACGGTCAGCTGCTGGAACAAATCAACAGATCTATGATTGTGCACTGACTAGGCCTGTCGCAATAATCAATATATCGACTTATCGTGCA
>NW_015507437.1:73554-74205 GCF_001515645.1 Sinocyclocheilus grahami | reverse complement strand
ACACACACACACACACACACACACACACACACACAGACAGACAAATGTACACACACGCATTCACTTTCACCACCCCATTCAGAGTCAAGTCTGCAGAGTCATTTACATAAGCTGAAATCTAAGCATTGCCAAGTCTTAGACAGATATGTGCACACACTGGACAGAAAATATGTCAAAATATTAATTGGAACTGTTGGAATGATTTTTCTTATCACAATGTTATGTCGTAAAACATATCTGTATGTATCTGATGAGATATAAGGAAGTCATATTGTACACATACGCTGATTAAAAATGATTTCCGCATAAAAAAATAAAAATAAAGTATATGGCAGTTACTCACCTTTTGTGACCAACATCATTGTCGTCCAAGCAGAAGAGAGCAAGAGAAAAGAGGAGAGAATAGAAAGTAGATTAATTAAATTGGGAGTCAGTAATTAAATACATCATGCTAGAAAAGAAATTGCTGGAATCAAACAGGAAATTTATTTATGTTTTTTATATTGAAGCACTTAAAATCCCCAAGCTGACACGGCACTAGAACAGAATAATTGTTTTGCATGTAATTGTTCAGTTATGCCATATGGGAGAATACCTGGGCCATTTACTGGCAGAAATGTGTTTTGAGTGACAGGTGTATAATAATGCTTT
>NW_015507437.1:70909-72853 GCF_001515645.1 Sinocyclocheilus grahami | reverse complement strand
TCATCTCTTTCGAAGCTACTTGACTTCATCATAAAAAAATAAAATTAAAAAAAAGTATCTCTCTCTTTATTCCTTCTCTTTCTAGCTTGTACTTATTTGAACAATGTCTAAGAACTTGGTATTACAACCACTTCTTGTGTCTGTTTGCCTCTTTAAGAAGAATCGCTTTATGTATCCCCCAATTGTAAGTCGCTTTGGATAAAAGCGTCTGCTAAATGACTAAATGTAAATGTAAATGTAAATGTAAATCATACACTGTTTTTATAAGTGCTGGAAGGTTGAAATTTACGTTCTATACACTTTTTGTAGGGGTGTAACGGTACATGTATTCGTACGGAAAATATTCGGCACGGGTCTTTTGATTTGGCATGCATGTGTACCGAACAAATACAGCTTTGTTTTAACCACTGAATGAGTGGAACTTCATTGGAAACTTCCTGTTTTATATATTGTTATTTTCGATAAGAAACAAAGTCTCATCTTTAAAATTATGTCCTTTTTTTCCAGGAAATTCAAACAATAAATGCCATCTTTGATGTTTAAACGCAGTTCAAACGGCAGTGCAGAACGCGATCATCCCTTCCTCTTTACTACTAGCTTTAACGTGAAATAAACATGAATGAACATCTCACGTAATTGCTCAATTAGTGTTTCAAACGTGAAAAGATGGCAATAAAACAACTTGTCACATAGGGGTGAGTAAATGCTGTCAGTTTTCATTTTAAGGTAGACTATGCAAACTTTTTAGTCTAAACTGTGGTCGGTTAGAAGTTTTTGGTCTTTGGCTGGCCGTTACGAGTAGCACGGCTTGCGCTAAATGACTGGAGGAGTCTCCCTTCTCTCATCTGATACTGTGCACACTCCTTTGAGCTAGTAGTTATGGGACCAAATGCAGTACGCCGTCTCCCACTCCCTTGCTCTTTCTGTCTGGATGAGTTGAGTGGGGGAATGGATTTGTTCCCCTGCCCCTGAGGCAGATTGGAAATCTCCGGCCTGTCAGGTAGTGCAGTGGAATTATGGGAGTGAGTGGCTCCTTATTTGTGGCTCGCCTGCTGCTACCAGGTGATGGATGGAGGAGTGGAATCACCAGTCACTATAGAAACTGTACGAATACTGTTTAGGTACCACCCCGGCCCCCATTTTTCTCTCTATGACTCTTCATGGAGTTACAGCCTTAAACTTTGTCAATTAGTCCAGAACGTGACAATGTAATGCATAGGATTGTAATAGTGTGAGCAGCCGGACTTAATGGCTATTTAAATACACTACTGGTCAAAAGTTTAGAATAATTAAGATTTTTTAATGCTCACCAAGGCTAATTTATTTAATTAAAACGGTAATATTTTGTGAAATGTGATTACAATAATTTTTTCCTCCATTTTAATATATTTGAAAATTTAATCATTCTCATATGCTGATTTGGTGCTAAATTTTATCAAATATTATTGGTGTTCAATGATTAACAAAGGTTCTTATTAAGAAGTTTGAAAACAGTTTTTGATGTGCTATCACAGGATTAAATTACATTAAAAAAAATATCAAAATATATATAAAAAAAAATTATATTTTACAACATTATTGTTTTTGATGTTTTTTTTATTACAATAAACACAGCATTGGTGAGAATAAGAGACTGCTAGTAAGACCAAACCAAACTATCTAAGAAGCATCTAAATGGAAATGAAATAACCAATCATAATAGGTTTACAGGGACATGGTGCCTGTACATTATGGCAGGCTGTAGATTTGTATACTAGTGATTTGTCACAAAACCCCCAGTTTTGAGTGCCAATATGGTGTTAGAAAAGCTCTAACTGCAGGTTTTACAGCTAGTTTAAGTGGTTTAGAGTGGAATAGAAAACGTTTTTGCACAAATTATTTACTCAACGCATGCTTGAGTTTTCATGTGGGAGAAACGCATTTACCTCCTCATCTATTATTCGT
>NW_015507437.1:68786-69539 GCF_001515645.1 Sinocyclocheilus grahami | reverse complement strand
TTATTTGTATTGGCTGCCACACCAAATCATGCACACCTGCTTGCTATTTTGTTTAATTTAACAATGTTTTTTGTGAACATATACTTTAATAACAAATAATTGTAACACATTACGATAAAGTTCGATAAGTTAATGTTAGTTGATGTATTAAAGTGTATTAACGTGTTAGTTAATTACTGTAAATTGTTACCTAAATAATGTATTTCGGCCCCCTAAGAAATATAAAAGCCCCCCCCCCCCTATATATACAATATAATATAAGAAAAACATACTGACCACAAACTAAGGTAGTGTATCTGAATCCTTTAAAAAAAAAAAAATGAAATATGACCCATTTTAATTTCCTTTACTTAAAGGTGCAGTGTGCAGTTTCAGTGTCATTAGCATCTGAATAGCAAAAATAATGCTAACATTTTTTTGTATTGTTATTGACCAAACAAAGCAAGAATAAAAGAAAAGAAGAAGAAAAAATGCCTGATTAATTATACATTTCTGCTAAACTGCTGTTTTGCCTGATGTGAACGAATGCTCAGAGTGCTTGGGGTAACTCAGTAGGTACTCAAACAATAAACAAATAACAGAAATGAAGAAGTGATCAAATAAACGTCCCAGGGAGCTCCCATTTCACATCAGCTGTGACTAACCTCTCCGTTGCATAAACAGCTCCAAGACAGGCCTGTTTTTATATGGGTTAGATTAAAATGATTCATTTGGCTTTTTTATTTTCCTCCCGTGAATCTGTATCTCGTTAAC
>NW_015507437.1:65818-67286 GCF_001515645.1 Sinocyclocheilus grahami | reverse complement strand
TCTTTTTTTTCTCTCTTGGTGACTGTGATGGTTGTGGTTCCATCTGTACTGCTCATCAGATGTTCGCTCAGCCAATCAGTTTCTGAGGTGAGAGGAAAAAATGCCTTCTCACTCCGAGTGTGTCCCACTATAATCATGAAGAACACTTTGAAATGGCTTGGCACACTCATATCATATCTACTATTCTTTTTCTCTGTGTGAGGTGACATTGACTGAATAATCTGCTCTGCTCTTTCCAAAAATGAACTTTAACATGATTCCCAGTTTTGCTACGATCACAAAGCCCAGAAGGAATCTGCAAACTTTTCTAAAAGGGTAGGTTATGTATGTCGATTGTAAAAGTTGTCCTAAATTTTCCCTGTTGTCTTTTTCTATTTTTATTTTTTCTATTTTAAAAGAACTCACTTGATAAGTTGCCAGAAAATTTTAATTTCTCACATAAACACGCATAAGTTATAATTAGTCATACTGGATTTCTTCATATGCTATACGTGGGGCTAATTATGATTGTTTTATATTTTTTTTATTTTACTTATTTATTAATTTATTTATTTGAAATAAACTAGTACATATTTTCAGGAAGGACACATAACATTCATCAAAAGCGACAGTAAATACTTAGTAAAAAAATCATCATATTAGATTAAATAAAATAAATATAGGCCGTGGTGAGCAAAACATTAAAACAAAAAAAACGAAACAAAAAAACAACAACCTCACACTTATGAAAGGTGGTATGTATATGGGAAATAATAATAATAATAATAATAATAATAATAATAATAAATTATTTAATAATAATAATAATAATAAATTATTTATTTATGTATTCATGCATTTTGAGCCATGAATTCTATGTGGAACTTTGCTGATGACAGGTGTTTGAAAAGAACAATAGAAATCTGCTGGCCTCAGATTCCACAAAGGCCTGACTATGACTGGGCCTATGGGTTTAAAATCTGACCTCTTTCTCCCTTTTTCATACACCCATGCACAAGCATACACTATTAATTTTGATGAGTGCATCACTCACCAAACACATTTCACAAATGCTGTCAGCGAGAGTGTGAAGTGAAATGCTTATCCGGGCGTGTGAACACACCCTTGAGAGGCCCTCCAGGCAGGCCAAATTTCCAGAAATGTACCAGATCCAAGTTTAGCATGACTTTGACGCATGCTGCCAAGACGCAGGTCTGCAATGACTTCTAATGATATGCCAGACTTTTAATTGTTTACAAAGGCTCACCACATCCCAGTCATGAAAAGGTAGGCAATTAAATCAAACATTTGAACATATTTTGTAGAAACACTCATTAAAACTTAATTAAATCCCAATTTCAGGAGCTCCTCTAACTCAACTGCTTTTCATTAAAGTTACAGACAGTGAAGAGAAGCAACAGACGCACATTTTGTCCCTATCCAGAGGATTAGCTCAGCAGATTACACATATACACGCTCAGGCATGCAG
>NW_015507437.1:63693-64202 GCF_001515645.1 Sinocyclocheilus grahami | reverse complement strand
ATTAAAGACTATTTGCATTTATCTTTATCTTCTTCGTGCGTTTATATCCCCGTAGCATGACGATATGACTCATGCAGTCATTTCTCAGCAATTAGCCGTTCATCATATTCTCTCTGTTTAGTCAGTAAGTTCACTGTAAAAGTTCAGACAAACATTACTGTCCTGTTTTTAGTGTATAAGACAGTTTTGTCCTTAACAAAAAGACCTGCTTGGAACAATTATATGTTCTCACAGTAAAGCAAAACTATAAAATCCAATTAAAAAGTCCTGTCTTTGGCTGCTGTAGTACATACAGCACAGAGTTTAACATTTCTCTCACCTCAAATTCTCAACAGGGTCACTTGAAAATATCATGGTGAATTCACAGTATTCAGTCCGAACCACCATGAACTACCAGTAATCCACTTTAACCGTGTGCTGTCTGGGCTGGAACATGCTGTTAGAATTTAAATGTAAGAAGCTGTCATTTTCATGCTCCACATGGCATCTTTATATGCAAATTAGGTTTA
>NW_015507437.1:61441-62304 GCF_001515645.1 Sinocyclocheilus grahami | reverse complement strand
TGAGACAACCAGTGATTTTTGATCCCCAGCAGTCTGCGATACCGACACACACTCATTCAAGCACATCATACATTTCCATAGCAGTTTCACAATTGTTGAACATTTCAGGCTCAAGACAAGATGAGCACTTTATACTCATCAGTCTCCCTCTGATCTTTTGAGCTGGGTTCATTCAACATATTTTGAAAGACAAAGCAAAAATCCAGTCAAACAAATAAGAAACAAAACCAAAAAGAAGGTGAAGTACCAATGTCCTATAGTGGCTACAGTCTTCTACATTTTAATTGCATATTTTAGTAGCAGTTATATGCATGCATGTGTCTGACAGTATATTGAGTCATTAGCTTCCATATACGATCAGGATTGTCCAGCAAGCTGATTATGCATGACTGTGATGCAACCATAGAGCAACATCTGCATGATGAGATGAGTAATCACAGAGGAAACGAACCCTCTAGGCAGCACAGTCCATCCTTGTTCCTCCTAATGCTAGCAACACTAGTTCCGCTTCACAACTCCCACCTACTTACAAACTTTCAATAAAGTGCTTTCAATAAAAAAAAGAAAGGAAAAAAAATGGTATCAAAACCTGTGGGATTACATTTCACAATTGAAGGGTGTTTATTTTATTGTTCATTAGTACACTTTAGCTGAGAACTGTGTGCTAACAAATGAGATACAAACAGGTCTTGGCTTCCATATAATGATTTTACTAATTTGTAATTTAGCAGATGTTTTATCCAAAGCAACTTACAACTACCACAGAGACTGTCAGGATGTAAAGTGCTTGATTAATTGTACTTATTTTATTATTATGATTTAAGGATTATTTTATTATTTGTTCTGGAAATGTATACTTTAAT
>NW_015507437.1:41352-60491 GCF_001515645.1 Sinocyclocheilus grahami | reverse complement strand
AGGCCGGTGGAGTAATTGATAATGAGTGACACCTGCACCACTCACACAGTGAAGGACGAGAGAGGACCAGGCCTTTGTGTTTTTTGGAAATTCTGTACAGAAGATGTGTACTAGCGCCCCCTACAGTATAACAATGAAAACATGGATTCTAGGAGCACAATTATAGCTAAAATATATTTAGTATAAGTAAAGTATACTTAAATGTCATTTTAAGTATATTTCTGAGAGGTACATAAAGCCCATGTCTGAGAAGTACATAAAAAGTAGACTAAAAGTATACTTTCCTATTTTTAGTTTTAAAGAAGTATACTAATAGCACACTTGAATAAACTTATAAAGGGTATTTATGCTGTTTTGGTCCTGTTTGTGCGCGGCAGTCGTCCGTGAGATTTCAGGTTGTGCTATTTTCAGTTTTGTGTTTATTTTGTTATTAAATTGTTTAAATGTTTGCCAGTTCCCGTCTCCTTCTACAAACTTTGTTACAATCTGATTTGTCCTACAAACTTTTAAAGTCAGGACAATGACTGACTCTGATCTTCTGGATATTCTGTCTTTATGTATTTATGTAGTTATTTATTCATTCCTACATTTATTTACTCACTCATGTATTTTTTTTTAAAGCTATTTTAACTTGAACCATGACGAGTTCCCAAGGAATTTATGAACTGAAGAATGTATATCTTGAATTCCACATTAGTTGCTTTGGATAAAAGCATCTGACAAATGCAAAACGTAAATGTAATGTAATGTAGGTACAAAGAAAATTCACTTGCCAAGGGTTGTTTTTTTGGCCTCTCCAGTTTTACCTTAGCATTCACCAATAAACCAGTCTTAAACAATTACAACTGCACATAACTGGTTCTGCAGACACCCTAAAAACAAAGTGTGAACAAGGTAATCGAATGCAAACACTGGAAATTGAGTCAATATCTACACACCATGCATTCTTCATGAGCGCCACGTTTCTTTCAAACAAAAACAAAAAGGTTATCTTGGGCTCAATATTAAATATGTATGTTTTCTCTCTGGGGAGTGCAAATTATGTAAAGAGTAATCACATTCTACTGCATAATTAAAATCAACTTGGTTCTTCAAGTCTTGGAACCTTTGGAACATTTGAATAATGTAGCAGCAGATGCAAGGCCTTGTTTGGAGTGTGACACTGAATGCTTTTTTTGTTATTTTTTGTTATTTTTTGCATTTCCATTAATTTAGTTATCCTAAAATAGCAATAATATAAATTTAAGCTGTCATTTCCTAAGATAAAAGGTGCTACCTTTGCCATAACATTCTCTGCCAGATGAACTCAACCTTGAAAGATGGTCAATTGGGACCTTGAGTTCCAATGCACCATAAGTCACAAAATTAAACAACTGAAAGACAGTCCCTTGGGCTCCGATGAGCCTCACTGTTGTGGTGGCTCATCCTTATTCAACAGCTGCCTAATAAAACCAATTACCCTTTTGAATGAGCTTTGGCCTCTTGGGTTCAGTCTGAGAACCTGTGAAATGTTCTGGTTCTCAGCCTTTATGTCAAACTTTTCTTGTCTCTTCTTCCTTCCTGTCCACCGGTCTGGTCCACTAAGGGAGCAGTCAGTCTCAAGAGAGTATGGCCTTTTCATTTCATTCCCAGGAAGAGCCATCAGAGTTATACGTGACTCAGTAAAAATGATCTTTTCACCGCAGAGAATTCACCACATCTATCAGCGCTATGGATGCATCACACAAGCTAAATGTAGGTTGTTTTGACAGTCCATTGCCAAAGACAAAGAGATCTTAACCTAAATAGTTTGTACAACTGTGAAAAGCAAACCGATCACATTCAGCCATGATTGCCGTCACCAAAGCAAACTGGCCTGTGTTGTTTTGTCCCTGGATCAATTAAACAATTTGTGTAGGCTGAGTAAGAAACAGCTCAGCTGTTTTCCTCTTCAGCATTCATCTATCATCACTTCTGCTCTTGATTTTTCTCTCTACCATGGGCACATTTCACTGAAGCAGCATTTATAAAATTAGACATTTTGTCTTCGTTTAGACTCAGATATGCTTGATAGTGTTGACAGTGCATGTGGACAGACACTACATCACCATGAAGTCCATTTTCCCCACACATAAATTTGGTCTCATAAAACTTCAAAGCTAGAATACCCTGATGCCTAAATAGATATAGCGAGTAGCAAATAATGAGCTCTGCCCCAATTTTTTTGCATTTGTTAAACAAAGGCGAATCAAAAGAAACTTGATCTAAC
The DNA here is from genome assembly GCF_001515645.1 of Sinocyclocheilus grahami. NCBI lineage: Eukaryota > Metazoa > Chordata > Actinopteri > Cypriniformes > Cyprinidae > Sinocyclocheilus > Sinocyclocheilus grahami. Next base: position 58,243 of record NW_015507437.1, on the reverse strand, counting down.
AAATGTTGCACAGTAGATCAATCATAATTTACAGAGATGCAGAGAGTATTTCTTAGAAAACAGTTTTCTTTGTTGTTACAGGTGTGTGGAAAGTTGGCACTGCCACTTTCCAAACACCTGGAACAACAAAGAACATTAATAAATATATTGTACAAACAGCTAAAAGAAAGTTAGCCAATGGAAAAATTACAATTAGGTACATTTTTATAATCAGTTTAATGATGAATTAAAGTTCCTGTGAGAGAATTCACAAGTCGTAATAACAAGGTAATGATGGTTAATTTGAAGGGTTAACATTGGACACTGTTTATAAACTTAAATGAAATTCAAATTAAGTCAATAGCTCATAAGCCACTCATTATATACATATACATAAATACAAATGTAACTTACTCCTGTAATGACAGAACTGAATCTGCAACTATTAAAGTATCACACGATCCTTCAGAAATTATTCAAATATGCTGATTTGGTGCTCAAGTAACATTTCTTTTCTAAGTTTTCTGACCCCAAACTTAGTAACTGTAGTGCAAATGGAATTAAAATTAGGGGGTTGATAGTCCAAAAAACAACCTGGGCTGCTATATAACAGCAAAGGAATTTTACTGAAGTGATCAGAAAGAGAAAGAGACCGTAAACAACCGAGGACAACAAAAGCAGGGGATGGACAGACAGTGAGAGAGACCCGGTCTCTAATTGTCCGGATCATTTTGAAGCAGCTAATGCTATTTCTCACAGGGTGCTCCACAAGAGAAGAGGAAGTGATAAGCTCCCATGGGCCAGTGTTGCAGAGTGTCCCTCTCTAGCCTGAGGAGTACTGAGAGGTAAATTGGCTGTAGGTAATGAGCTCATGGTGCTCTGATTAAGCGGAATGAAGCGTTTGGAACCAGGGTACTCCACTCTGTGCTCAAAAGGAATGCTCGATAAGGATTTATGCGAAGGGAATGTGATGCTGGCGAGCTCTTGCCATTAACACCATCTGCAGTTTAGTCAATCTCAAAGCCATCAGGCTCAGTCGCCACGGAGCATGATTAATTACTGCTCCAGCGTGTCTCTGTCCAAGCTGCAGATAGTCACAGACGACTGCTAACAAACGCTGTAAAGGTATCATTAGAGTAAATAAAAGAAACAAAGGAATGCATTTGCTCACATCAAGACAAAAAAAAAAAGTCTTATGAAGTCTGGTTACTAACCCAAACAACATCCAAATTTGTTTGTTTTTTGCAGTCTGAACAAAAAAAAAAAATTGAAATCAAATGTCTACAAAACATTTGCTATTTTTTATAGTCAGAACATCAAACAACATATGCAATCTAATGTTTACAAACCCAAACCAACTCCAAATTTTATTTTATTTTATTTTTGTGCAGTCCGAATATAAAAAAAGGAATGTAATGTTACCCAAACCTTTTTTGTTTGGTTCTGTTCAGACAACAAAGAACTAAAACTGAAACCAAATCCAAATCACAACATTTATTGAATGTGTCTCATTCTGAATAAATTTCAAGTCAAATCAAATGTCTACAAAACATTTGCTATTTTTTATAGTCAGAACATCAAACAACATATGCAATCTAATGTTTACAAACCCAAACCAACTCCAAATTTTATTTTATTTTATTTTTGTGCAGTCCGAACATAAAAAAAGGAATGTAATGTTACCCAAACCTTTTTTGTTTGGTTCTGTTCAGACTACAAAGAACTAAAACTGAAACCAAATCCAAATCACAACATTTATTGAATGTGTCTCATTCTGAATAAATTTCAAGTCTTTTTTTTTTCATTTGGTACGTACAGTATATGTAATATTATTTAAAGTGTAAAAAAAATTGTATGGCACTGCATCTGAATATATATTTTTACTCACACATGCCTCATAGAGCAAATGTGACATTCTGTACATTGCAAAGTATATATGCATGTGTAATATCACTAATGAGCACTGTGATGAGATATGCATAAGCAGAGGTAAAATAGCCAGTTTTGTCCTCTAATTTATAACTACTTTTACTTGCTATATGAGAAACTCTTTGGCATTGTGCTGATGTTTACATCATTACAACAGCAAACAATGTATATACACTGGAAACTGACATTGTCTCATTCGCAAAACAACACTATGGGCATTAAAACAGGACTTGAAAACCAAATTGTATTTATGTGCAAAATACAATTTTATGAACAAACCTAATGCAACCTAGCTCTACAACACATCTGATCCAATCACGAAACTATGTCTTTATTCCTTTTAGAGAAGACAAAGTAAGTTTTCAGAAATGTGTAGCATAACATTCTGTCGTGATGGGCATGAATGCTGCCAGGATGACTGTGAATTTGGAGAATGTACTTATTTTCAGCTTCCATTCAAAGGCACTGTAAGTCAAAAACAATAGCGCTAAGCACAAAGGTGCTACAGATGACAGTTTCTACATTTTTGCACCGTTTTCGCTGGCTTTGATTCTGTAAGGTGAGTTGTGACAATTGTGAAGCTCTCTTTTAGTGCACTGCTGATATCAGCTGTCAAACTAGCTGAATCTCACTGCAGAATGATTTGTTTGTTAAACACATCTGATTCATAACCCCCCACGATGGAAAATCCAGAGTAATTTGACAGAGAAATATAACTGTATTCCATACTAAAAGAGTCACTCATAAAAGAGAATTCATAAAATACTACTAAAACGTTCACAAATATAACACAAGTCTGTGATGTGTTTATGTACCTTGTTTGTTTGCTGTAAATGGAAGCAAAAAAAAAAAAAACCTTAACACAAGTCAGACTTAACCTAAAACGCATCACTGAAATTTTCTGAAATGCAAATCAGTTGATGGAAATTCTGCTTGGGACGCAGCTGATAAAACTGTTTGTGAATTTTCAAAACAGCATTAACGTGCTCTCTTGAAACCAACAGGGACTTTGCTTTCTGTACACCTCCTTCCTCCTTTTTTTCCCCACACAGACACATCTAGGTCGTTCAGTCTATCCAAGCTATTATTAAACACATCTTGAAAGGCTGCAATCACTTCAAAATATTCAATGCCTCTTGCCTGCTCTGTCTCTTCATCTCCCCAGTGTTTGTAACTGTCTAAAATAATATTACAGAGTAATTTAAGGAACTGTGCATATGAAAAGAAGAGCTATTGCTGTTGTTTAGGCTGTACTGACAAGCAGCGCCATTGATGTCAGGTAATATTCAAAAGAAAGAAAAACAGATGTCAGATATTAATGGCAAAAAAAGTGTCTAGTCAATTTTGTTTATTTAGGAGTCTGCAATATTTGGACTCCACAATGTAGGTTAAACCTTTGTACACACACACACACACACACACAGATTCCCTCAGACAAGAAACAGTTCTTTCCAACTGCAAATAGGAACTTGATTCGTTTTACATTTTTATCCATTGAGTGTCTTCCGGGTGCATTCAGTCAAACGTAGGTCACTTAACCTCCCAGGCTACGGATTCAAATGGCCTAATCGATAGCAATTTTAAAGACAACAGAGCTGTCCCCTTTCACTTCATCGAGCTCCAGCGTGAAGGGATGGCAGCAGACAATTTACGGAGTCTCTCACCTGAGCAGGACAACAGGAGGAGGAATGCCAGTGCTAATGGGGTATTCCATGAAATGATGGAACCTAGAGGGACAGCACTGTTGATAAACGAGTCCGTTTGATTCAGCCTTCTTAAAGGAAAAGAGAGCAGTGGCATCTTTTCACTGCATCACCTTGATGTTTCAACTTTCAAGATTCAAGACGTTTATTGCCTGTCGATAATGAGTCCAGGGGGAAGCAAGTGTGCTCAACTCATAGTGGTAAAAAAAAAATACCATGGTAGAGGTGGAAGATCAGCAAACTAAGTTGCATCAGAATTTAGTGTCTTGATAAGTGGACATTTAACTCAGGTTCTGCTGAGATTGACTTTTTTCCTCTAATGTTCAACCAATCAGCTAATTTATAAGGGATTAGAATTTGAGTAAGCAGCATGTTCAAGTGGTCAAACTTTTTCTGCAGAAAATGTACACTATTGTTCAAAGGTTTGAGATCAGATTCAGAAGGGATACATTGAATTGATCAAACTAAAGTAAAAAAAAAAAAAATTATTTCAAATAAATTCTGTTCTTGAAAAATGTATAATAGTTTTCAAAACAATATAAAGCAGTGCAATGGTTTTCAACATTGATAGTAGTAATAATAATAATAAGAAGAAGAGTCAGGGAAAAACAGATTAAATTTGCAGGTTCACCTCAAATTTATTTGAAACACAAAACTCGGCTGGGACTGCAGACCAGAAGTCGTAATTCAGGGCAGTGATTAGAGACAGGAAGAGGGGAACAGTCCAAACGAGCCTCCAGTCACTCCATGAGGCAGAGAGGGTAAGGCGCAGGGAGATCAGCGCACACAGTCCCAGCGTCAGTGCTGACGCAATGTCAGAGTGGAGAGGGAACCGCACAGAGTCCAAGCGTCGGTACTAACGCAACATCAGGGCAGAGAGTTCCTTGTAGAGTGCACCGAGAGGGGCAGGAGAGGAGAGGCCGCGAAGTGCGATTCTGGTAATGCCAGGGCAGGAACTGGGGAACAGAAAACTGGTGAAACGAGGCAGAGAGCGAGCGGAAAAGACAAACTGAAAACACTAAACTGTACTTGGAGCCTATGAAAACACGGCAGGACAAGAACTCAACAAGACTGGTAGTAGGTCACGAGCGAAGAGTAGCGTGTTCACACCACAACGGTCATTTTATGTGATGTAAAGTGTAGCAGATGAAGTCATTCACATTCTTGTGGCAGCTGTGAATTCAGTCTACATTAAAAGAAAAAGAGATTTATATATATATATATATATATATATATGGATGCACATACATGTGTACACAGACACCCATGAAATTTAAGCAAGATCCTGTACATCACTCTCAGAGGTCAGACTAGATTGCTGGCTGGACTGAAATTACAGTCATTTGAAGCAAAGCATAACAGATATTATCTTCTTAGAATCATAGTATGCTGAATCCACCTCCTTTTCTTTTAGCACTAGCATGTAATTTGCCAATGTCTATGATGAGCTCAGGAAGACAAATGACAACAAAGGACAATACTGTTTTACTTTTCTTTTAATTCAAAAGAAAAAACACAAGATGAAATGACAGATTTGTGTGCTTAAGTGTGCTTTGATTTGATGACACAAAGAGACAAAATCACATAAAAGGCCAGGCCGGATGGGCAGGGTTGAGTAGGTTTAACCACAAAACACTTTATCCTCAAGGAGAAACACGTATTACAAGGATTTTTCTTCCCTAGCTAGTATTGATTTGCTCAAAAACATACATACCACTAAAAGTTTGTGGTTTGTTATCTTAGTGGTTCTCAGCAGTGGCGTGCGGCGCGGTACAGAGGAGGGGGTCCTGATCGTACACAGCCTCACTGCATTATGGGCCGGTAATATGCTGGTTAGATCTGCCTGCAGTCGTTTTTACAAAGTAAAGACTGAAGCTGCTTCCATTTGGCATATATATGGTGGTGGCATAAATGTATTTGCACAAGAATCATAATACGCACTGAATGTCATGACAGGCCATATAACAATGCTTTAGAAACATACTTTTCTTTGTTTTTACAACTCTGAAGGTGGATTCCACATCAAATAACCTTATTTTGGTGTTTTCAGTTCAGCAAATCTTGAATGGGAAAAGCATATTTGTGCTCAGCCAGGTACCAAGAGGTCTAGAGTTAGGTTTTTGCTTGACTTATTATTTTTGATCAAACAAATTCAAAACAAATATACATATATACAGTATACTTTTCCCAAAAATGCTATTTAATGTTATCGCACTGGATTAAAACTTACTGAGGGTTAATTTGTTCAGTCAGAGATAATATACACTGGATAATTTGGGGGATTTATATACATATATAATTTTTTTCTAACCACCCTTATATGCATCTCCGTTTAAACAAGGAAATGATACACAATTATGAATATATAAATGCATTGTATGTACAAATGCATTTTGAATGTAAATGAACATTCAGTACCATGTTCAGTGCAATTAAATGTCATTTGTTGCATAATGTAAATTACCAAAGGAAATATTTTTGACGTTTCTCTTATTATTATAAACATTATTATTATTAATAAATATATATTTAATTAGTAAGATAGATAAAATTAATAATAGAAGTAAACAGAGCCTAGATAGATAGATAGATAGATAGATAGATAGATAGATAGATAGATAGATAGATAGATAGATAGATTACACAATGGTAAATGTTATTGACTGACCTTAAACTGTATTGATCCTGGGGCATTCATTAAATGCACATTGTGCCCCTTCACTTACAACTAATTTTTTACCTCTAGCTTAAGAGTTCAAGCACTAGCATTTTGTACTTGAATGGAAAGTGACAGTTCAGAGAATAATTTTAAGGGCATACAAGCTCTTTGATTTGAATTTCAAAAGGTGAAAGGAATTGCACATTTGAAACTACATGAAACTGCACACTTGAACTCCACATGGCGCGCAATATTTTGTGAAACAGGCATTCCAAGAAACAGGTCTGAAACAAACTGGCAGTGAGTTATTGTTCTCTGGCTGCGCGGTGTTCTCTCACTTGTATGTCTATAATGCCATCTGCACATTAACGCCAACATTTATTTTAGGAACAAAGGGTAGACAGGCCAAAAAACATGAGTAACAAAGGGCAAGAAACCAAGAAAGGGAGAGAAAGGGGAAAAAAGAAGGACTGTTAAAATATTGAAGGGTCTCCGAGGCGTTGACACACAATGACCTGCCCTAACCTCTGCAGCTCAAGCTGTGACACTAAGTAAAAACCTCTGCCACTTCTTAAATTTTAACCACGTCAAGCATGCGGCAAGGGGTGTCTCTGATGGCACTGCAAGACACTAAGATATCCCAGAGACCACCTAAGCAACATTGTGGATACACCGTCCTCACAGCCCTGGAACAAAAAAATAAAATAAATAAATAAAATAGCGCCAGTTTTTAAAGTCTTGTTAATTGGACTCTGAGTAATGGAGGAAGAAATGGTCCAACATCTTGCATTCGACTCTCTATTGATCATGGCAGCAGTAATTAATCAAATCATGATAAAATGAGCATAATGAAAAGAGCATAATTACCAGCCGCACACTGTATACAAAAAGTTGAGCGCATTTTCTGCATTTTGAAAAGTTTACTATGGCATGCGAAAATAGAAGGCTATGAGGGATAGATTTACAGTCTTTACAATGTCACCCACAGTAATGGTCCTAGATCATGTAATTTTCACAACTCACAACATTTAAAAGGGTTTTAGCAAGTTTTTTTTTAACTGAAACTTTTTCAGACAGATGTTTCATCAGCTGAAAAATTGCTATGTTGTTTAACAAGAGCACAGTCTATTGAACGCACTGTACTTCTATCCCTCGCAGCCTATTTTCATTCCTGTCAACACTCTTAAAAATAAGGATTACTTTTTGGAATCAGTGGTTCCATGAAGGATCTTTGAAAGTAACATCCATAAAACTCTTGCATAAAAAGGTTTATTATAGTGGGAAAAGGTTCTTAAGATTTTTATTCAATAGATGTTATTCAAATTAAGTTTTAAGAACTGATCACTGAAAGGTTCTCTGAAGTACCAAAAATGGTTCTTGCCATTTAAAAAGATTTTTCTGAAAAAGTTTCAAAAATAAATTTTAATGACTATATCTCCACCAAAAAATTAACATTCTGTCATCATTTACTCAACTTAATTTTGTTCTTCACTTACTTTCTTGTGTAGAATATAAAAGAAGATATTTTGAAAAGCACTGGTGTATAAAATATAATTTCACTGAACATTTTTCGAAACATATTTTTCATTTGTTTCATAAAATAAAGAAACAATACAGGTTTGGAATAACATGAGTGTGAGTAAATGATACCAGAATTTTAGTTTTTGTGTCAACTATCCCTTTAAATCTTAAACATTTCATAGAACGCAGCAACACTTCTCAAGTCCCTATTCGGGCCAAGATAATGTTCCTCTGCTATTCTTTTTTTCTGTCATGTAAAGTTATTCTGTGAAACAATGCACCCGGCACGTAATACACGCCACATTGAGTTTTTAATTTAACTAAACCAGATTTGTGGCAACACAACTAATATGGCCTCATCCATCTTTATCACACAACACTGCGGCCTCGGACTAAACAGCTGTGAACGTAATGACTCTGTTGATAATATTGCTGGTCTCCGTGATTGTGAAATTCACAAAAAGCTCTTCAGAAAATTAATTGCTTCAACAGAAACACCTCCTATCAATATAATAATGGTGTTAACGATTTATATTGAATGTTGCATAGTACAAGATTAAGTGAAGTAAGAAACACACACACAGACAGAAAGAACCACTCACACCCCTCTAGGCCCTTTCATCTGACTGCCATTGCTCTATCTGTCTTTCTCTTCATGAAATAATTGTCTCTCACTTTCTCCCTTTGGCCAGAACACCGTGTCTATGTCTGATAGAAGAGAAAGATGAGGTATGACAGTCTCAAATGACGTCCTTTTGCCTTTGACCTGTAAGACCGAGGCCACTTTTGCTCTGCAGTCACTCTAAATTCTAATTCAGTCCTTTACTCATCACTCATGATTCTGTTGTTGTTGTCATCTAAAGTTTTGTGTATTAACACATTTATAAGTGTGTTCAACAACACCAAAAATGTTTTATTCTAGAATAGAGGTTTTCACACTTTGGTTCTGGGACCCCCAGTGGGTCGCAAGAGGGTGTCAGAGGGTCCACAGATATAGGTTCAGAGAAAAATACAGTAAAAATATAAAGATTACTACTACTACTGCTACTACTACTAAATATAATCAAATCATATCAAATAATAATAATGATAATAATAATAATAATAATAATAATAATTGTGAGATTATTCAGCTGTACGCTTAACAGTACTCTGAAATGTGGGTAGAAAAAGAAAGTAGCAAACTAGTTTACAAAAGGATACAACAAATTACAAAATATATAGCTAGCTTTATATTTTAGAAAGAGGGATTCTAATCCCTTAGGAAGGGACTCGTCATATCTGGGGGTCAATGCCTACAATAAAAAACTGATAATCTGAAACTGTAATGAAACATGGAACTCAAAGAAGAATTTACCATGTCCCCATCCAGTCAAATATGGTTCTTGATAAGAAGAGGGTTCTTTACTTAATGTGCTGCTAAGAAATAGATAAAGATAGCTTTGACAAATGTATCTCATGAAGCCATGAGCAAAGTGATTCTGCTTTAATTGAAATAAAAATGCAGGGAGATGTACGGATTGTTAAATGTGTGATAGTACTTTCCCCCTTTCTTCTGTCATTTCCTGAAATTGTGATTAGACCAAAAGACTGAAATATATGGTAAAGCAGAAGCGCTGCAGAGAGTTCAAATGAGTCAGGGAGGAAAATGTCAAGATAAAAATGGAATATCCTGAGGTGCAATGGTCTCTCTCTCTGTCGTATACACACTCATTGTCTCTTGCTTTTCTCAGCCACTTTTCCAATCACACACACACACACACACACACACACACACAAAGAAGCAGTGGTTGAAATAATCTAAGATAGACACACAAACTCACACACTCGGTACACCCCTGAGTAGAGCTGACGAGATCAAACTGGACTTCAGTGGGTTTCATTTCTCTTGTACTCACTCTATCCCCTCGTTTCTCCACTCTCTGTCTGACTCATCCAATCGTGCCCTCATAACAAGTCTCTGCAGCACTGCTTTTAGAAGAAAGCAAAGCAATTGCACCCTGACAAACACTCCGCCATCTTGTCTCCACCACAACAGGAAAAGAGAGAGAATGTGTTTATGGTGAAATACATAAGTCACAGAGTGACCCAGCCATAAGAGCTACTTATGAAAGGGAACAAACATACTGCTTCGCCATGCTAAGGGTAATAGAGGTTAAGTGTGGTAAATCACATTGCTGTAGAGGATGTTCTTTGCATTTTAATGTCAATATGTCATGCTGCTTTGAAGAGACACTTGCATCAACAGTTGTTCTGAAATAAAGCCAGACTTTATCTAGTCTTGCTTAGCCAGACCTTTTACTAACCAGCGTAAGGTCTGGTCCACAGAGCGGTTTATTCTGGCCAAGAAACACCCACTTAAGAAGAGTCAATGATTTTACATAATGCTGTGGTAGTATGTGAACAGAAAAAAAGAATATTAAGAATATTAAATTAGAATATTATATTCTGTCTATCTTAAAAAGTAATAAATGCTGATTATTTCACAGACATAATTTAAAATACAATAAAAATAATATACAGTTATGATTGTTGACATCTAACTTACCTGTTAATCAATGCCTCAAATAAAACTCTTTATTCATTAAATAAATAAATAAATTAATAAATAAAATCAATCAATCAATCAATCAATCAATCAATCAATATACTCTAATCGATCTAAGTGTGGGTTCAGTACAATTTTTGGAAAGAAGTTTCTTATGATTGAGAAGGATCACTTTATTTGATTAAATATACAGTAAAAACAGTAATATTGTGAAATACTCAAATTTTCCATTTTAATTTTTTAAATATAATTTATTCCTGTGATAGAAGTTTTCAGCAGCAATTACTTCAGTCTTCAGTGTCACATGGTCCTTCAGAAATGATTAATTGTTGCATTTTTTTTTCTCTGGATACTTTGATAAAAAATTTCATTTTTGATCAATTTAAAGCATCCTTGCAGAATAAAAGTATTAATTTCTTTTAAAAAATGCCTGTGATAAAATGACAATAATGCAGTTATCAGTGCTTGAAATTATTAGAAATGTTTTTTCTTTGTTTCCTTTTTTTTGAAGCCTGTGTATGATGCCGTTTTCTGCGTAATTCCCATCATCTACAGTCACATAATCATGAATGTTCTCTGAGGCTTCATTGCTGGAATCCGCTTATTAAAGGATACACGCAGCTGACAATCCGATAAAATGATTTTTCAAGCACTGCTGCTCATTGACCATGTTGCTCATGGAGCCCACAGATGGCCTGTCATTTTAAATGTGTCAATTATGATGTGATTTCCCATAACATTGGCTAATCCAGTTCCAAAAGTACCTTTAAATAAGTCACGCAGATGTTGAAAATGCAAATGGAAGCAGGTGTTTACTTGCTTTTCGTACAGTATCTCTGCTGTTGAAAAGCAGACAGTTACTTTTAGGAAAGTTACGATACGGAGAAAGCCGTTTTAAGTTTCTCCTCCACGTAATCTCTCCATTCAAATGGCAAGACTTCATTTCTAAGACTGTAACGAATAACCACCGGGGGCAGCGTGAGAGGTAAGATAAATAAAATCCAAAATTGCTTTGTCAATGCAAATGTTTATTTTAAATTCGACTAATATTCATTCTTTATTCACAATCTCTTCATCACAGGCTGGCACAGCACTCATTTCAGCATGTGTTCATGTTTGTGTGTACTGTCTGCGTCACTCATAGTACGTGCCTATATCGAACATTTTTTCTATCGATATCGAAGGTGTACCGTCGATAAATATCGATACCGTTTTATCACCCAGGCCTAGTTACAATACAGAGAAAGCCATTTTAAGTTCACCATCACCAATGGTTTCTGCTCAATGTAATCTCTCCATTCAAATGGCACAACTTCATTTCTAAGACTAATGAATAACCACTGGGGGCAGCGTGAGCGGTAAGATAAATAAAATCCAAAATTGCTTTGTCACTGCTTTCTATCACTTCGCGCTGTCCGCCGTTCCTATCTCTGTGATCTGCTGATACCTCAGGGGAGAAACTTCAGGTACGTTATCCAGACATGAATCATAAACTTCCACATTAATATACTTTTGGATTCCATTCAGAGCCCGTAAGGACTCTTCGCTTTGGCTTTTTTCTGTAGCCTGTGAGCGATTGTGGCGGCTTTTAATGAAGACATTCACACTGCAGGGATAATGGTGTGATTTAGGCCCTATGTTCAAAAAATCCTGGCCTCTTTAGTGCACATTTAAGCTTTCTACAGCCTTAGAAGCTTTAGAACGACTGAGAAAGAACAGACTGAATTAAAGAATGGGATTCAGAGAAAGACTGATACACAAAAGCTTCATGCTGAAGGTTAAAAAGCATTAAAAACATTATGGAAGAACATAGCATAATTTTTCTTTCTTTAAATGATAGATTTTCTAAATGCTGAAACAACAGCAAATGTTTGTTTTTGAGGCCATTTAGTCAGGTCATTACTTGATTGCTGCCTAAGGTCCAAATGCAAAACCAGGGGAGCATGAAATTTGAAAGTTTTATCTTACTGAAGCGTACAACGCAAATGCCTCAGGTTTAACGGATCATAAGCGCTGGTATAGAACCTACATTTGATTCCTGAGGTGATGCATCACACAAATCTAAATCGTTAATACTATTAGTATTAGAGATTAGAAGTAGTTTAGTGTGCTTCATAATTCAAAACCATTAGAAAAAAGGATAATTTCTAGACTCTGCAACCGTGTCACAGAGTCTTTGCACTGCGACAAACCGAATATCAGTACAACACTGGAGATGAAAAGCCAAGCTTTAAATTGACTATCTATTCAGGCAAAGCCATACTTGCAGCAGAAGTCTGTGAATTATTATCATTTTAAATTATAATTGAGCCGTGCATTGAAAATCAATGAAAATGTTAAATTACCACATTCACAGAGAGAGATGCATGGGTGCATTTCAACAAGAGATCTGGCCTTGAATATTTTCTCTAAAAGGACAGCTCGCTTTCTAACGTAACAGCACCAGAGAGATAGGAATAACAGTAAATTTTGCTGGTGCTTTTCCGGTAACTGGACTGAAAATGGAATGTAATGTACTCACTATTCGTCTATGTACTGTGTACAGCAAGTGCTTTTACTGTACACTGAAATATACCTTTTTTTTCTTGAATTACTTGCAAGAGACTCATTTCTTTCCAAGGCCAGCCGCTTTCATATCTTTAGCACTTCCAAACAACCTTTGGCACAAGAAACAAATCATTTCACTTTTTGAGGACCAAGGTTTTATAACTGTATTAAAATGGAATTAATTCAAAATGTATAGAGACTAAGTAGTAGCTTAACTTTTTTATGTTTTTACCTCTTAATTTCATTAGATATATATTTATAAGTTTATAACAAAATTTCTCTGTCATGTATCATATACTGTATGTCTTTGCTAAATTCTCACTTATCTCAGGTGGGGGAGTTGTTTTTGGTTTTGGGATTGTGCGTCTCAACAGACGGCTGTGGTGTTAACACACACTAGATAGCTGATACTCAGATACATGCAATTCTGCTTTAAAAAACAAAACAAAAAAATAATGCTAATAAATTCACTCTGCTCTCTGCGTGAATATTGTCTGTTTTTTTCTTCACCCATTATGTTCCTCAAACGTTTAAGATACCGACTGCAGAGGGCGGTCTGTATGTTGATGATGTACGTACACACACACACACACACACACACACACAAACACACACACATACACACACACATCCCCTTGAGGTATCAGAAGTGGCTGCATCTTCATCTTTCCATCTGGTTGAGTTCCAAGTGGAGACTCTGTGATCTGTGGTCGATCTGTAGTGAGAGAAGCTTCTCACTGCGCTCACACTTATGAAAACAGACCTTTTTTTTCTGAAAATATACACATATGTATGTATATACATAAAGAAACATAAGTACGCAGTATCCACATTGCTCTCCTCAAGGGTACACGCTGCAGTGCTTTAATTGGAGAAATAGACGCCACTGAAAGCAAGTGTTTACACAACTGATGGAGCAATGCTAACGCTACAGGCAAAACCCTGACTGCCATCTGAGAGAGCGCCAAGTCACACACAAAACCATTTGAGCACTTTAATGTGGGGAGACTTTGCTTACAATCGTTTATAATACATCATTTCAATGAGCTTTTCATTTAGCAATTTTTTTTCTAGAATCTAGTATGAAAATCTTCTTAAATTCAGGTTTAGATTCTCTAAGGTGAGTTTTAAAAGAGTTCACCCAAAAATTAACCCATATGATATTCTTTGTTATGCGAGACACACACAAAAAAAGCTATTCTGAGGAACCTCTTTTCACTCATACACTCAAAAGTCAAAATGTTCATTTTTGAATTCTTAAGTGGTTTTATTGTTTCAGATCTGCAGTTGACCATCGTTGGAAGTTTTCTTCTCTCTTTGCTTCTACGGGCAGAAGATACATATACAGACTTTTGAACATCACAATGCAATTGCAGTACTGGAGCACGTAGCTACCGCCAACTCCACTGCTGCCCCTCAGGGCCCAGGAACTTTTTAATCTAATTAAAACAAGCTGAGAGACGAGTTGAAAGATAAGGTCGCCACGGGGAAATGGAGGAAGCGTTTTGCCAATGTGGGCTTTACCTGAGCCTCCATGACAGTAACGAGCTATCAGGCTTTGAGCACGTGGTGGTAGCATAGGGACCGAGCCACCAACCGACTGACAACTTTGGAGTGCGGGTGGGACTCACTGTCAGTGGTTGAGACACTGTGACTGACAGGGTAATTAATCACACAGTTTGGACAGAGTGAAGCCAAAGCAGGCAACTTTCCATCTTTCAGCAGTAAACCATTTGTTTTTCATAGTAAAGTAAAGGACAGCCAACATATATTAAAAAAAAATCCTTTTGGCACTATGCAGCCATGCATAGTGCCAAAAGATGGAAAAGCTTTTATCATTTATAAGTCAACTCTTACACTTTTTTATCAGATTTCATTATACATCTGGTCCAGATTTAGTGTAACAAGCGTTTTTGATTGCTCGACACTGTTGGGCCAGCAAATACTGGTACAACTGAAAAAAACAAACAAACAAAAAAAAAACAAGTTTAGAGTGTAATCATCTTGCAACAATAGCAGAACCATTTTAAAATGTGGTATTTATAAAAATAATAATAATAATAATAAAATATCAGAAAGACTCTTTATAGCGGAAATGTTTTAAAAGTAGGCCTATTAATAACTAGGTAATTATATGACAGTTAAGTGTTTACAAGTAAATAAAATAAAGCATATACTGTATGTATGTATATATATATATATATATATATATATATATATATATATAGGGGAGACAAATTGCACCCAGTTATGCATCTGTGATTTGTCTTGCATGAACAATGATGAACAAAAAGCACCTATTATTAAATTTCAGAATCAAATGAAATAAACAGAAAAGGAAAAAGAGTCTGCTAAACAAATTTCAATGTGTATGAAATAATACATTCTGTTGTTGCCAGCATTCAGGTTATACACAACTTCATAACTGGCATATGCCTTCTTGACCTCTTACTAAGACAAAACTGCAACCCGCATTTACATTTTCCCTCTTTGAAGTATTTTAATAAGGCTTTGTCACTGTTCAGGAAATAGCAAGCCATTAGTTTATGGCTGCCATTAATTTTCCTATTAGCTAATTTAATTTCCATTTACCAATAACTGTTGATAAACTGAAAACAGGACCCACATATTCTATCCCTCCAACTGGGGCAGCTTGACTCCACTGGTTCTCAGTGAAGTCATGTCCCCTACTTAAAAGAAACCATTTCCCTCTGAGCAGTCCAGAATGTCAGATCTAGTGAACTTGAGGAACCCTTGTTGTTTACTGAGGATCCAGGCACAGCTTAATCATTAACTGTGCTCTACTGCATGCAGGTAAAAGCATAGTTTTTTTACGGGATGACTGTCAAAGTACACATTTTAAAAGCTTTAAATAAACAAATAAATATAAATCCTACATACTGCGTACTGCTTTATACAAATTTACATAAAGAAAAAAAAAACACAGCTTAAAGAAATAGTTCATAGTTCAAATTGTTTTTTGCTTCACAAGACATTAATTTATGGACTGAGTCGTGTGGATTATTGTGATGCTTTTATCAGCTGTTTGGACTCACTTCACTGCATGCAGAGGATCCATTGGTGAGTACGTGATGTGATGCTACATTTTTCCAACTCATCTACATCCTGGATGGCCTGAGGGTTGAGTAAATATTCAGCAACTTTTCTTTTTTTGGTCGAATTATTCCTTTAAGACCTCTGAACATCCCACAAATGAGATCTCATAAACATCTTAACAGTTTATCCTACACAGCAATGAGATTATATAGAGACCACACGGAGAGTCGTAAAGTCATTTCTCATAAAATTCTTCCAAGACTATATTATCTTAGCTATGCCATCTACAGCGCTATAATCTTACTGGATGTCAACAATTGTTTTGGTTGTGTCTATTTATAATTCTCCTTATGCATTTGATCAGAAACATGTGGGACAAAGTTAACTGTGAAATCCATTAATTCTCAAAGAGCAACCTCTGAGCAATAAACAAATCCTTTGGGAAACCAAGCTCTATTAGCGAACAAAAGTTCTGGATTTTTTTATGTGGATCAGAGCGGGTTGCTGTTCTCATTGTTTTTCAAACACATATGCGTGTTGACACTCTGATACGGTTCGCACTCTTCATTTCCATATGCTCATGGCTGGATGGAAATGACATCTAGTCACAAATATCTCTGAGGCATGAGACACACAGACAATTCCGTGACAATGAGAACACTATGAAAAGAGGCAATAGTATGTTGCGAGAAGGAGAGCTTTATGACCCCGTGCTGTTTTGTTTCGAAAGAGGATGTCAGGAGGCACATCGGTCTATAAAGCTGCTGCCACAGGCCCTCATTAAAGTTTCCTGTGTGGTGGATGCAACCAGTGGGCTTTCATATTTCCCTTTTTTCTGTTTACGGAGCTGTATAGCTGCTGACAAAGATAAACTCATCTTACTGAAGTCTTATTATATTATGCATATATAGCCACCTATATATATATATATATATATATATATATATA
>NW_015507437.1:40703-41315 GCF_001515645.1 Sinocyclocheilus grahami | reverse complement strand
CTGAAGTCTTATTATATTATGTATATATAGCCACATATATATATATATATATATATATATATATATATATATATACTACTGTAAAAATATATCATATTCGTAAGCTTTTATATGGCAATCTGGCTCCTCAATTTTTAATATAAGGGCTTGAAATGAACACTTTGTGGAAAATCTTTTGGGATTTTTAGCATGCAGTGAAGCCACTTTAGATGAGAACAAAAAATATTTTAACAGATACAATTTTATATTCTTAAGATTTTGGAGGCATCAGAGCACTCATGTACAAAAACTAACTAAGCATAGTAAGCTGCTGATAACATATTTAAAAAGTATGTGAAGCAGCTAGTATTATATTTATTTATTTAGCTGTTTATTTAACAGGCACAATGCAGAATAATACATACAGGCTTCTAGCCAGTGGCTAAATTGCAGCCCCAGACCCTGGTAAGGCTTTTAAAATATAAAATATGTTAATTCTGAAGCTGAAAACTAGGTTATCAAGGGTCAAGGATCAAGGATTATGTAATCAATTGCTTCATTCATATATATATATATATATATATATATATATATATATATATATATATATATATATATATATATATATATATA
>NW_015507437.1:11614-40464 GCF_001515645.1 Sinocyclocheilus grahami | reverse complement strand
CCCCCACAGAATACTGGCATATATTATTTATAATTTTTTTTGTCTTTTGTCTTTTTTTTTAATTTGTGAATTTATGTTATGTTTGGTTATGTATATTTATTTATTATAAAAACACAATAGAAATTGTTCTAATAAACACTAAAAAAGGACATCATTGTGTTTGTTCTTTTCCTGGGTTAAAAGGCCAATTTAATAAAGTTTTTTTTTTACATTTTTATTTAATTTAATTTAATTTAATTTAATTTTTATTATTATTTTTTTCAACCATAATGAAGACAAGGTGGGGAAAAACATAATTTGACAAAAAATTTACATGGAAAAAGTTTTTTCCCCTCAACTAAAAAAAATATCTTAACTAAAAACCTGTCAACTAAAAAAAAATTTTGTTGACTAAATTTAGATGCCATTTTAGTAAAGTAGAACTGGATTAAATGAATGAATGAACGAACAAATTAATGAATGAACAAACAAATAAATAAATGTTATTATTAAGATGTAGAATTTCTGTAGCGCTTTTGTTTCAACATTAAAACATTCCAACAAATTAAAAAGAAATTATTAACCTGATAACTAGGTTAACTAAGATACCAGGTTAACTAGGTTTATTATATAACTAGGTTATTAAGGATCAAGTGTTTAATCAATGGCTACATTCACCCAGACAGTGTGAAGGTATTCACTAACAGACATGACTCTCAAATGTCCTTCTCTTACTCACAATAACTCTTTAAACACCTGCAACCATCGCAGCAGATAACAATTCTAAACATCAAGTCTTTGTTTTGCTTATTTACAGATGTCATTTTTTTTTATCCCTATTTCAGCAATTTCAGGCATCTCCTGCTGTTTTCATCCTTTCAGACATGCATTTCCCCACTGTCTGCTTCACCCAAACATTTTACAGGAGTTATGTCTCAATCTTTAACAGCACAATACCCCTATTTTCTGGAATTTTTTTCATAACCTGAGAGAGTATGACAGATACTAGATACTATTAGAGTCTGACTGCAAAAAGTGCAAACCTCGTGACATATGTATGCTGATGATGCAACGGCCAACTAGCTGACTGTGCATCCACCCATACATACACACACACACACAACCAAACTGGCTGTAAAACTTCAGCTACACTGTAGCTGTCAATGTAAAATAACTAAAATATGTATGCACAGAATCATATTTGGCTCTCTAAATAGCAACACTTTTCACACAGTGAAAATGCCAGTACGGTTCTGTCCAATGTCACTTTATGTCCCTTTAAAAATATGTCAATACAATTAAAAAGAGAATATGATTATTTGTGCGCATGCTTTTGTGCATGGCCATGTCACTTCTGAAATGAATGGTGCTCATAACAGAGGAGTCATAACCAATTCTCCTCCACTTGCCTGTCGGGCAGAGAAATTGCTGATGCTCTAGATTTCCAAGGTAAAGAGAAGATTAAGTGTGGACTGCTGGTGTGTCCTGCTCCATACAAATCTAAGCTGAAGATAAAGTAGTGCTTTGTTCATGTCAGATTTAGTTCCTTATGTGAGGGAAAGCCATTTATGGTATATTAGTGCCATGAAGGTTTCAACCTTTGGGATGTTTTTACTTGTCAGAGTGATGGGATTTATACGCAGGCTGTCTCAAGGTTACACATTTATCTGAAGGCTTCACATCACAATAAATTAAAGCTACCGGCAGCTTTATTGTAGACACCGTAATTATAGCTTAGGCCATCATGGGCAAAAGTCCAGCGATAGTGAATGTCACAGTCTACAAAAAATAAGTAAAAAGTTTGAACTTCAGAAAAAAGTTTTGTGTCATGTTTGGCAATTCATAAATGCCTAAATCTATTTCAAAACAGCCCAAAAGGCCAAATTTCTAGGAATAAAGAGACAGAGTGAAAGGAAAAACAAACAGAAGTAAAGCACAAACATATATAGAAATAAACAGTTGATCTATAATCTCAGATTTTCGGGAAAACAAATGTTGACCCTGTAGGCACTTTCAAGCAGTGAAGTATTGATTTAGCAAGTTTTCAGTGCATAAGAGCCAGACAAATGCAAAATGCAGCATGCACTTTTGGTGATGACTATAAATCTGCTTGGATAGAGAGAGCCAGAGGTCAGATTTGTTGTTCCACACAATTACGTCAAACAAGTACACCCTCACAAAACAACTGAAATATCAGTGTGCATTAAAACACTAAATGCTCCACAAAGCATGAGGCAAATGGCCATTTAAAAGGAAAATCCTTTTGTTGCTGTGGCTTTAAATGTAAAAAATGAACTTTGTTCTTTTCCTGGTTTAAAAGGCCCATCATAACAAAATTACTGATGAAAATGTTCTCTGTTTTATTTCATCATTTTTTCAACCATAATGAAGGTAAACTGAAGAAAAAAATGGTTGATAGAAATCTGACAAGACATTCACATCGTCTAAAATATTATTTTCCTCAACTAAATTTAGATTTCATTTTATTAGAGTAAAACTGACTAAAATTAATGACTACAAAATGTCAAAATATTGACTCAATTCTAAGCAATATTGGCAAAAAGACACAAAATAGGACTAAAGAAATTGTAAAACTGCATCAAAGACACATAAAATCCCTTGTTACTAATTATAATACAACATGATAAACAAGTGAAAAAGATTTATTCAAAAAATACAAAATTAAATCGTAAATGTTGTATGTTTTACAAGAATTTTTTTTTTTCTACTTCAAAATTTCGTTCAATTCAATGTTACTTGCGGTTTCTTTTTAATTGTTTGTGAAATTCATAAGCACTTTCTGAGTGAAAATTGTTTCTACACCATTTTTTCTTCAGTGTGGATGTGTATGCATGAAAAGATACTCTTCATCTTCTTCCAGCTTCTTCTAGATACTGCGTTGGCTAATTAATTAGCCAACACGCTGTCAGACACTGTGTGCAATGGTTTCCTGCCACACAGACAAAGCAACAGCAAAATGCATTCATGTGAGATCCAATGGCATCAAGGCGTGAGGACAAAACCATATAGGCAATAAATACTGCAGTGGTACATTCATGAATTCCTCCAAGACAAAACAAAACATAAATAAGTCTGAATAAGCTCTAACATCACCCGTTAAACTCATTTACTGTCACAGCCATTCTTTTTCGGGATACTCTGCATGCAACTGTTAGCAGTCCGGATGTACTTCTGTGATGAGTTTGTTAGCGGTGCGAATGACTGCCACACTTTTTAGCTGCAGCTGGCGGGGCATCCACCCCTGCTGGATTCGATTATTGTAGCCGCGCGATTTAAACACTGACCTTATCTAAACTGACAAATGGGCAATTCTCTCTCTCCTCAATCACACATACCCAGCATGCTCTAGTTTCTTATTTACAGCCTATTTTTCAAATGCCACATTTGTTTCTGTTTACACCAAGGACTGAGGGCCATCAGCTGTGAAGCATTGTTCAGATGGGCTTCACCCCCGAGTGAGTTGCGGCAGGCGGATACGGCACTATATTCACGTTTATCTTTGTGGGTCAGATCTGGCGTTCACCAGTTTGCCTTTTATCATGCTGGCTTAGCGCTACAGTGATGAGGGGGGGAAAACACACCCTTACAAACAAGAGAGTTGTATGGTCATATTCTCTCTTTATATACAGGGTTTCCCAATAATGTACCACTTCTAATTTCTAACAGTGGTGTGTTATGAACAGTGAACAGAAATTAATTAATTAAATAAATAAATAAATACATTAATTAATAGTCTGTTCACTGCTTGTATATATTTTTTTTTTCTGAATATTGCCAAACACATTTTTTAACTATTTTGTATTGACTATAAATATAAAACAACTATAAATAATACAATATATTTTTATTAAATAAATAAAATGAATATACCTAAATTAATAAATTAATAAAAATATCATTTATTTATTTAACTGAGAAGTCTATTCACTGCTCACATTATATTATTTTTATCACATAATGTATACATACTTTTATAGCTAGTGTATTTTTTGGAAGTTTTATTTGAGCTTTATCAGTTATGTATTTATTTTATTATAAATATATAATCAAACATATTTAATAAATAATAAAACTTATATAAATAAATAAATAAATAAATAAATGCATTCTGTACTGCTTATGTACTGCATGTTTCAAATTAAAACACTCACGAAATCTCTTAATACTCATGTGTGTTTAGAACTTATGTAATTCTGCCATCCTTGTATTAAAAGACAAAATCATCTTTAGATTCAAATATGAAACCCATGACCTCATGAAAGACCTCTGCACTCTTCTTCAACCTCCTCTCCAGCGCAACAGGGAGTTCAGTTCACTGCAAACCTCTCAACTACACTATCCCGACTTCATGAGGTCAAACCCAAGCCTCCCATGGTGCTGAGTAGATGTGATTTTCTGACCTTAGCATGTGTGCGCTTAGCATTAGCATAGTCTCCCTTGAATTCAGGAGTGGTTCTAGGGTCAGAGAATATTCTGGGTTTAGTCAAGACCTTTGTGAATGCATATAGGTACCTATTTTCATAAAATTTTGAAAAATCATACTTTGATGTGCACTGTGTACTGATAACTGTTTGATCCAATTAACTTTAAATGTCAGTATTCAATTTTATGTCTGTGAAACATCATATGTTTACTTCATCTAGATGGTGGAATACTTTGGTCACAAAGTCAGCAAAAAAGTTTAATTTCTTCACTGTTGTAAGCAGAACAAAACAGTGTGACACCAACCAACCAACCTACCTGTTCACTTCAGATTTTTCACTTGTCTGTTCACTTCTCATATATATATATTTTTATACATATTGCCATATAATGTATATATTTTTTTAAACTAAACTTTTGTAATTGTATGTATTTGTTCTTTTTCAGTCATGTATTTATTATAATTACATAATCAAATATTTTCAAATACAATTTTATATGTTTTTACTAAATAAATATGTATAATGTCTCAATACAGTGACCATTAACATTTAATTAATATATTTATTTTAGTGCTGTCAATCGATTAAAAAAAATTACTGATTAATCGCAAATTTTTTTCTGAAATTATTTGTGATTAATCCCACCTAATATTAAAGTATTTAAAAATCTTTTACATTGCAATAATTTCACATTAAATTTTCAAATGAATGTAGAAACAACATAAAGACAGTATTTTTTAATAATGGCATCTTTTTTATGAGTGAAGGCCAGTATCACTCTGATGTCTCTTCCCTCCCCCACCCTAATATTTAAAGAGGTCATAGAATACCCATTTTCCGCAAGTTGATATGATTCTTTAGGGTCTTAATGAAAAGTCTGTAACATAGTTTGGTTAAAATTTCTCAATGGTAGTGTAAAAAACACCCTTTTTACCCTGTCAAAAACAGCTCTTTTCAGAGCAAGCCATTTTGTAGCATTTTCCTTTAAATGTTAATGAGCTATGCTGACCCCGCCCCTCTCTTCCGAGCCGCTCTCAGAGAGACTGTTTACTTTAGCCGCATTCATCGTGAAACTTGCTAATTAGCTCATTATTAGGAAAGGAAATTTGCAAAGATTCATTAAAAAACCTTATACTCACCTTTTCTGTAGGTGAAGCTGGATCACGAATGATTCGTGCAAAGATAGACGGATTTAGGTAGATCGGGGGCGCATTCCCTTTCAGAAACAAATGTGATCCACTGTGTCTTCAGATGTCGGGAGTAAATGACGACTGCTATGCTCATTATTACATTCAACAACAGAAGACCTCAATCGCTTAGGATTAATTCTTGTCTACATCTGCTCTGGCATCGAAACAATGGTGGACTGATGACAGCTCACTCAGGGCGGGTCTAAGATAAGACACCAGTCCAGTCTGTGCTGAAACACTACTGTCAAACTATCGTGGGAGGGGCCTGTTTTTGTGATGTCACACAGACAGGCATCTGAGATCGGCTCGATTTGAGAAAGGGGTAAAGATTTTAGTAGATTAAAAAAAAAACACTGGGTGGATTTTTATCATTATAGGGTGGTTGTGAACACACACTGCCAACACACATTTCAGTTCAAACAACTTGTAAAAGTGCATGTAACATCCTATGACCCCTTTAACCATTGATGAGCCATTAAACATTACAAAGCTATCAATTTTAACATTTATTAAGACTACTTAAAATAACTTCAAATTCTAAGTGAACTTAAAACAATCTTCACATAAACCCATTATAATAAATTTCATATTTACCTGTGCCCTTCAGCAAGTAGGAAATATACAGAAATTAAATACATTTATTTTCTCTTTTTTTCTTCTTTTGTTCTTTGATTACCAGACATCACAGCAGCTGGTTATTAAGTTTTTTGTCTGCTGTCCCTTAAAGAGCTGCCGATGCTGAACATGACGCGGATCTGACACCCATTTCTTTACCTATTCTGACCCACTTCAGGTCTTACAGTCTCTAATGAGTTGAATCGGGTGTGTAAGATGAGGGAGACAGTGCTGGGCTGCTCCAGGACAGTTTGGAAAACCACTGCATTTCAGAGACATGTTCTTAAATGTGACTCATATAACAAATACATACATACATGCACAGTTTTAAGGCAGATTTAATTGCTTTTTTGGTAACTTCATGACTTAACTGACGGCATAACTACGATATTGCATGCTCGTAGATTCTTTTGCGATTTGATATGAAATGATACAGGCTACAAGCGCACGCCGCTGAATTTGTGGTGCAATTGAAGAGAACGCGCTACAAGCACAGTATTGTAAGAATGATGGTTCTTGTCATGAAAAAAAGAGACAGAAACAGCAGTTGTGAGCAGGGTGGCCAACCATAGCCCCGCCCCTGCATTAACGGCGTAAAAAATATTTAACGCGTTAAACTGAAAAAATTAATCACCTGCGTTAACGCTAATTTTGACAGCACTAATTTATTTAGTTATTTAGTTATTTATTTAAATAGATTTTTTACATTTTACATTATTATATGTAAGGCCTCTGTGAATATCGCACAAATGAACGATTGAATCTCCGCATTCCACCGGAAAAATGAAGGACTCTCCTCCCCAGCTAGCTACGGTCGTAAAGAAGATCAATGATCAACAGGGCACCTAATTGTCTGGACCTGCTTCCGGTCAAGGCCTGGTCCTTATCCCTTAGGGGGAATCTGAAGTGCTTAAACCCTAACTCAAACTAGGATACAAACTATCTTTGTTTTACAGGCTTTCAGGGACCAGATGTGCAGTGTAACGTTGACCAGCTTCAGCATAAATAAACCAGCTAATAAACAACAGAACAAAGAACATGGTATCTGGAAATGTTCCAGCGACAGACTCGCCCGGACCCTATGACCATTTAACACATAAATTGCTAAATCCGATAAACAGAAAGCGACAGATTAAGAGCTCCCTGTCCAGGAGAAGAATGGCAGACACACAACTCGTGACATGGGCATGACATCAGGACACCTCCCCTTTCCCCCCTGCATTCCAAAAAAGGGACGCATCCGTTTACTACTTCCCAGAAAAAGTGCACCTTTCTCCCGTCACAGACAAAGAAACAGAACTTACACAGACAATTCATAAGACAATCATTGAAAATCATTGAAGTATCGGAGCAATATACTCCCAAATAATATGCTTTCTGTTTGATGTGTTATTGAAAGCATGATATCTTAATCTTTGCCTTATAACTTTTCCTTTTAGTTATTACGATTACTGTGTATGCAAAATGCCTGTTGTTTGAGCTTGAATGAAAGCTTATTTTATGTGAGAAACTTTGGTATGAATGAGAAGTGAGAAGTATGTAAAATACTCGCATTAGGAAACTTTATAAAAGTATCAACTAAATCTTCGCAAAGATTTTTCTCCACATAATAATTTGGAGCCTCTTGTTAATGTATGCATGCTCCGCCTTGCAAGAAGCCAATTGGAAGATCGCGTCGTGGGACGGACTGACGCTGCGGATCAAAAACCCAAGACAGACTCCAGCGCTTGCTTGCTCTTCGCTTTTCGCCGTGTTACGAGCACTACAACTTGTGCTCACACGCTTACCATCAAAGCGACCGGTCATCTAAAACTCAAACTCTTCAGTTGAAACTTTGCGATCTTCAAAGAACTTAAAGTCTTGCAAACTCAGACTTTTTAGCAGAACTGCTCAAGCCTCTGCGTCATCAAGAAACCAACCAATCTCCGGAGGGCTCTCCCAAAAGGACGTCATCCAAATGTCATTCAGGCGCCAGATCAACAGCCAATCAGCAACAGAATTCCCTCCAGTAGCCACGAGGAACAACTCAGCTTTTCAGCTGTCACCCAAAAACGCAAGTAAACAAACAAAATCTTATCTCTGCTGAACTGGTGCCGAGCTAATTTTAAGCAGTAAACATAAGCCAAATCTCTGCTTTGTGATTTTCTCAGGATGCAAGTAAAAGAACTGTAGCGAATATCTTGCTAAACTTTGGGCTTTCCTCAGAACTCCGTTAACATCATTTTTATTCTTCAAGAACTGTATGTATATGTGTGTGTGTGTGTATGTATGTATGTGTGTTTTAGCTTAGCTTAATGTAATCTAGAATAGCCAATACATTCGTGTTTCATTTATAAAGAATCATTGTCTGGTGTCGTATAATTTTAAAGTCAAACCTTGCCAAGATCACATTACCTCGCTAGGAGCTTACAAATTATCATAATTGTATTGACCTGTGGCCAAGGAAAATACACATAGTCAGTGGTTAAGATACACGGACATTAACGTCTCGCTGGACGACCGCTGATAAGGTGTAAACTATTAAAATTTGAAAGCAGTTCTAATCAGGTTGACTTCGAATTTTCAGATTCGAGTCCTTTCAAACCCTGATTGAATTAATAATAATTAATTCCCTAAGAAAAAGTAATCAGACATCACATATATTTATAATTTAATTTAGTTAAGTAATTTAGTTAGCGAACATGCATGAAAACATATTGACATTGTTTGAAAACCAATTCAGAAATCTACTAAAAATATTTGGGATTTGAAAGCCCAGCCCTACTGCCTCCTATGGCTTTTTCTCTGGATCAGTGAGTAAAATATGACCTCAAAGTTTCCTCTCCATTCTACAATCTCCAGCATTTCATCACACACTGTAAAATTCAATTAAATATGAATTTATTTGCCTTTTTGTCCCCCTTCTGTTCAGTCAGTCAGCATCTCAGAGTCACACCCAGTGATCCTGCCTATTTTGCAGGGACTTAAAGCTGGTCTCATGGTGGGCTGCGCATGCTACAGAGTGTCCCGTCATGTTTGAAGTGGCTGACTGTGCGCTAAAAGGGTGAGACTGAAAGAAACTGAGAGATTCTCTCCCGCTGTGACTCAAGCTGCCACTAGAGAGCTTTGAATCTGCATTTTCCCATGCAAAGAGGTATAAGCCACCTGTGCTACTACTTAGCTTCCTATTGTCTGCACAACTGCAGAAAGAGAGAGAGATTTTGTGGATCTATGCACATGCATGCGGTCAGCTCACAATTACACAACATTTCTATGCAGTTCACGTGTGTCTCTGTGTGTGGGGACTTACACATTCAGTGCTTCTTATTCACCCGTTTGCCAGTGTGCTAACATGCTGTGCATTCATGCATGTCATCTCACAAGTCGCAAGCAAGATACTTGACTATAAGCATATTGTAGCCTTTTCTGCACATGGACAGCCCACTTAGACAGAAGGGGTAAATCCAATTACACCTCACTTTAAGGTGACATAGGGGTGGGTAAATATGGAATCAAAATTACAGCAAAACTAGAACTCTATGCACATTTATAATTCCTTGAAATAACGCTAAAGTTCATACATATTCATTAATTAATTCATCCATTCATTTAAAATACTGCAGCCATAGCAGTAAGGGTTGATGGACATTTAAAAATATGTTTGATATATATAAAAGAGTCCCTCTTGCAGTTCATTAAAGAAACATTTAACCCATTAATTGTCACGTTGTTGCGGTGCCAGAGAACAGGCAGGACGATGATGATGGATACAAGAAACCTTTAATAACTTGACATTAGGGTAGGAGCACACGCACAGGGTAACATTCACAATAACTGACAAACTGGAATACAATGGACAGGAACTGATATAGGGTGGATAATGAGGTGATTAACTAATAATGAGAACAGGAACAACCAAATAAGGACACAGAGGGAGAAACCATACTAGACAGTCCACAGGGGTGTGACAGATCGCCCCCCTCCCAGAAGGCGCGACCCGCGCCATAACCGTATCATCGGGGAGGGGGATCCGGGATCCGGGAACCATGGTGGAGCTGAGGCCCCCCCCCCGGGGGGCGCCCCCCCCCCCAAACCCGGGGGGGGGGGGGGGGGGGGGGGGGGCGTCCTGGAGGCTGGTGCAGGACTGGAATCGGGCGGAGCCACAGAGAGCATCCGGGAACCATGGCAGAACAGAGGACACGTGAGGCCATAGCGGAGCAGGGACCTCGGGAGGCCGTGGTGGATCAGGGACCTCGGGGGCCCGTGGTGGCTCAGGGAGCCGACACGGGAGCGAGCTCTGGGGCTGGAGCTCTTCCTGGGCTTGACTGGGGATCCGGAGCCCTTCCTGGGCTTGACTCGGGAACCGGAGCCCTTCCTGGGCTTGACTCGGGAACCGGAGCCCTTCCTGGGCTTGACTCGGGAACAGCCCGCTCTTCTGGGCTGAGGACAGAGACGGTGCTGGGATGATATGGGTAACCGGAACCTTTGTATGGGTATGTGGAGGGTCCGGGCGAGGGGTGAGCTGGTGAGGCGGGGTGGTTTTCAGGAGGGACTGGATTCGTGACCGAGACTGGAGGGCTTGAGGGCGCTGGTTTAGGGATGCCAGCTGCCCGTGCCAACACCAGCGGTGGGTCCTCCACGCTGGAAGCCAGTCTGGGATGCAGACGAGCAGTATTTGATCTGGGTGCAACAGACAGGAAGTGACAGGATTTTGAGCAAACAGACGTCATGTGACGTGACTCTAGATGATCAGCTGAGATCTGACTAGACTCGTGAAGATCCGCTGTGACTTGATCTGCCTCACGAAGAACAGCTGTAACTTGACTGGTCTCATGAATATCTGTGGTGACTTGACTAGACTCATAATAATGAACTGTGACTTGACTGGACTCATGACGATCAACTGTGACTTGACTAGATTCATGACTATCAGCTGTGACTAGACTCGACTCAGGAAGACCAACTTCTTCTACCTCCAGATTAACTCCATTTAGATACAGGACCTGATTAACCAGCTCGATCAGGGGAAAGCTATACGTGGGAAGAGCACCGCTGATTATGTCATCATCCAGCCCCAGCCGAAAACAGACCCCGAGGACAGAATCCAACCAGCTTACCTGGTGAGAGAGCTCTAGGAACTCCTCCACATACCTCTCCAAATCCCGACCACCCTGCCGCAGACACCAAAGCCTGTCTTCAGCCATTGACATCTCGTTTTTGGGTCAGTTATTCTGTCACGCTGTTGCTGTGCCAGGGAACAGGCAGGACGACGAGGATGAAGGATACAAGAAACCTTTAATAACTTGACATTAGGATAGGAGCACACGCACAGGGTAAAATTCACAATAACTGACAAACTGGAACACAATGGACAGGAACTGATATAGGGTGGATAACGAGGGGCAGACAGGTGAGCACAATGAGGTGATTAACTAATAATGAGAACAGGAACAACCAAATAAGGACACAGAGGGAGAAACCATACTAGACAGTCCACAGGGGTGTGACATTAATGGCCTTAATAATAATATAATATAATATAATATAATATAATATAATATAATATAATATAATATAATATAATATTTTTTTAAAATGGTAAATAAAAATGATTGGAGTATAATTAACAAGGAATTACATTTAAGTCTTTGTAATTATTTTTGAAATTTACAAGCAGTTTCTGAGTGAAAATTATTTCAAAGTAAATCCATTTTTCAGTGTAATATACATTTTTATATAATCATTCCACTTTTAAAATATGACATCATATGGATTTAGAATATAAATAAGTAATTTTTTATAGTGTATGTGTGTGTTTGTACGTGTATGTGCGCGTGTATGTGTGTGTGTGTGTGTTTGTATTGATGTATTCATAGAAACGCAACAGAACAAACACTGAAGAAATAAAACATCATCCAAGTCTTATGTCCTGTAAATGGTTTGGGACACAATAAACTTTAATAGCATGTTTGTCTGTGCTGATAATGCATTACACAAGCACAGTATGAAAATGACCTAGTTACATCCAACACAATGCTGTCTCTTCTTCCTACACACACAGCGCAGACACTCACACGCACACATTCACCACTGCATCAATAAATCATAAACAAGAAATAAATTAAACATTAATTCCAAGCTTGTGGAGAGCCACTCACAGTTGGCCAACAGGAGCCTCTCTTGCTCTAGCTCCTATCTGGCACAGCTTAATTAGGATCCTCATATTTCCAGTGAACAAACAAAAGAAGGGGAAAAGAAGCATAAGAAAAGCAGCAGGAGAACTGGACACTCTAAGTAGGTTAGAGCTCACCTCTTGGGTCAAACTGCCAGAGCTTACAGTCCTAATAGCAAAGCAGTGAGGGGGGAAATGCGAGGAGGACAGAAACATTTCAACAGCCCCTGCTAACTCCTCTGAAAACTAAAAATCTGTAACCCTAAAGGCAGAAATACATCATAAATACTAAACTGAACACTGTAGAGTGAATTCACTGAATGTGAAATAGCGTTGCACTAAAATTCATTGTCATTCCTTTCACTGCAAACACGCCAAATTCATGTTTAAATTAGCAACCTCATACTGTAGATGCTAAACTAATGCTGTGCAAATATGGATTTGCAAATAATGAGCACAAAAGTTAAAAAAAGTGCTATTTCTTGCAATATTCCTTAAATAGAGATGTTTGTGCATTTTTATTGATCAGACATAAGTTAATGATCAAATGATTTTGTGGCATTGTTAGCACTGATTTACATAATTACTTTAGCAAATCATGCACTTAAACCAATAAAGAAAGCACACTGCAGATCTTTAGTATTCATCTTTAGTAAATTCTAATATCCGGTCTGACTGGAGTAGCTTGTTCTTTAAATGTCATCTCCAGTCTAATAGTTCAAGAAATCACATTCAAAAAGTTTATAAAAATAATGTGGCACCCAGCAAAGTCTAAGATGGCTTTGTTGCAACATTTCATTAATCTAATCTGCATCAGATACTAGTTTTCACTCACTCCATGCAATACCAGCAATTCTCTCAAGGCCTTTTAACTGGCTCTGGATATTGATCCATGAAAGAAATCCACTGTTACTAAGTGCAAATTTGCTTTTTCTTTCAAAGCGCACATGAGAGATACTGGATACAAGATCAGCAAATCACTTAAAAACAACTGTTTATTGAATAAAAATTAAATTTTCATGTGATCACATTTGACTGAGCTAAGAATTTTTTGAGAAATTAAAGAAATTATTTATTATCAATCTATATAAGCTTTCTATTATCAAAAAAAAAAAAGTAAAAAATAAACTGATTGATTTAAAAAAAGCACCTGGCTGCTGGTTAACGTCATTGTTCATTTGTAACAACAGTAGCTATGGCTGTAGAAACATAATCAAAATGCAATTAGCATATTAATTTCCATGGCTCAGTAATAACTGATGTCTCACATCACAAACAAATGGAGCAAAATGCCAAATCCAATGTCAAGCATTTCAGACTGGACAAAGAATTAGAGCAAACCTAGTCTGTTTAGTCATATGTCCTCCTTTAATAGCAATTAACCGTGGACAACAACACGGCAAACAAAACAAGTGGCTGTTGCACACCAATACAGCTCACATTTCTTTTAATTAAAAGTGTGCAAGATCGTGGCTGACATTTTGGCTGTCCCCTGTGAGTGAGTCTTTGGCTGAACAAGACTCATCTGGTCTAATTAAATTGCAACAGAAGCCTCACACTGACTGGGTTGTTGACTGGTGCTGAGACATGTGGTTGACACGCTGCAGTTTTACAACAGCAGCGCTAGATAGTATACTCCTCCTAACATCCACAGAGTTCTTGAATCTATTCCAAAAATTATCACTCCATTTTCACGATAAAGGTATTTTTCTCATTTGCTAAGGCACACTTAATGAAACTGGGATCCACTTGATCTTCATCATCACATTCTTAGCACAGCAGAAGTCTTCTGTTGCAAATGTCTTAACACTTTTTCATTTGTTTCACACATTTTCACACCCTTTTGCAAAACAGTTACCACAGATCTCATTGAAAGACCACAAACTTTATTGGATTAACTGTGTTGAACAAAAGGAAAATAATTCACAGCTGATAGAAAGTACTTGCATAATTATGAATCTCTAATGCACCTGTGTGAAACTTGTTTGCACAACTCTTCAATCAGCAATCAGTCCTATATTTGTATCTGTATTTCAGCTTTACTGTATTGCCCTGTTGGCATAACAAACTGTGTCTAGATGTTTCATCAGTCCCATTTATGTGTCATAATGTCAATTTGAATATGCTTTGTTCAGATTTGCAATTGTAATGCATTGTTTTACCATACAGTTCCATGCAACTGGAATAATTTGCTTTTTTTTTTTTGGAGAATAATGAACATGAAGCTAAAGTGGCACAAATTTATGTGAATTAAGCCAGCTTCAACCTCTTTATAGTGAGGAGACGCGGGAGGAACATTTATTGGGTAGCGGGCCACTGTTGCAGTGCCAGGTCAGAGGGGCGCCAATATCACCATATGTGCTGCCATCTCCAATGATGGTGTCCTTTGCCACATACAAACTATAAGTTCAATGCAGAATGCCTCATCACATTTTTTGATGCATTAAATGAAAGTCTGGTTTCACCTAAAGAGAGAGGGCTGCTGATGGATTTGCCATGCAATGAGGTATTTCCATTGGTGCACTGCAACACTGAAAGGGAAAACATTCAATGTGAAGTTCTGAGTATTAACTCTTTGTTTTTTGATATTCCCACCCATACATTTCCCTTTTTTTAAAAACTCTATTCAACACTTCTGAGTTTGAACAGTGTTGTGGGCTACACTAAGTGGGCTTTCATATTGAAAGCTGTGTTTTGTGTTTTGTTGTCCATTGTGGAATGATTGAAAGAATAAATTAATTTGACCACAAGTTGTGGTGTTTGATGGAAGTATTTGCTTATGTCGCATGTGTTTAATGTTTGAGCTTCAGTTTCAGCCTCTGTGTTAACCGTTTTGAAAATGTGATGTCTTAGTGGACAAATGTGTACAATTGAGAAAAACTGTAATTCAGTTAAAGCAAGATATAATCATTATGCCAGCCAGCCAATCAATCAATAAATGCATATATACACTACATACTTACAGACTTACTTAGTTATTGTTGGTCATTCATTCTTTTCCTGTCGGTGCTTCCTTGCCAGAATATGACTCATTTTACCTTTATACTGGCTTAGTACTGCTTCCATTTATTGATTTGCTTGTGCAACAGATCTTGCCTGTCAGCTGTGTTTGACACAATTATATCTCCTCATTTTCAATAATTATGGCTTACATGCTTGTGAATTACCAGAGAATTATTAAGGAAGATTTAGTATGGCATATTGAGGTCTTCTACTGCTACCATGCAAATTTTACTCAGCTGATGTCATCAGGAATTTGCTTTTGTCTTTTTCCCGTTACAAATGAGATCACAAGAGGGGTCTGTCTTTAACTAGATGAGTTAAAAATCTTACAGACACATTTTGAGGATTTCATCATCTCACTCCAAACCACATCAATGTTTTGACATTGCCCAGACTGGGAGAATGGTGAGCAGATTGTCAAATAAACCAATTCTTTGAGAAGTTGCGAAAACATATTCTCGCTTTTTCTGCTTTCAATATGTTAAAAAATGTTTAAAGCAAAATCTGCTCAGAACTGAATATGCCTGACGTCACTTTTTAAATAAACCATACTGTCTGTCTAAATGTTAGCCTAACTGTTTAGATGTGCAGGCACATCATTAGCCAAAGTATAAAAAAAATCCTCACTGCACGCATGTTAAGTGCTTAAAAACTATAGTAGAAACCAATTTTTTACTGTTGAATAGCAATGAAAGTCAATATGCCCTCGCTGTGAAACAAAAGTGGATCTCTGATCTCTTTCCATACTAGAGCTGCTGAATATTTCAGTAATTTTGTATGCAGAGGTGAAGAGGGCGTTTTTGCATTGCATTGAGGTCATGTGACATTTAGCATGAGCCCTTCTTTGATCTTCAAGAAGAAGACAAGAGTGCAAGATGTAAAACTAAGTGTGATATACTCCAAGGAAAATATTGATTTGAAATCTAAGTCGCACCACTGCCAAAGGGAACAATGCATATTTGAGGCTCATTATTTCCTGTTCAAAGCATGCAACTTTGCTCCGATCAGGCACACATTGTTTTACCTCAGTGTATTTAATTGCCATTTGTAACTGGCTCCGTCTCCCTCTGCTTTGTGAATTACACAGTAGCTAAGACTGAAATGTGTTGAAACTATGACAAATAGCTCTGGTATTTAGAGTTGCATCTCTGTTGTTTGCTTATGCTAATGATATGAAGCTGGACACTAATATACCCACTCAGACATATCTATATTCCCTCTCTGAATCAGCAGCTTTATGACCTAGCGTATAAATATATCCTGTAGTAAACAAGACTCATACTGTAGCACAAAGTCACTTATAATTCATTCTTAAATGTTAATATTAGATGTAATACTACAACAATTGGCTATGACACAGCTGAATCAATTTCTGTATACTAGATTTTTGTAATTGAAAACGGTTTCCACAAAATATTAAGTAGCATAACTGTTTTCAATATTGATCATAATAAGAAATGCTTCTTGAGCACCAAAACAGATTATTAACATGATTTCTCAAGGATCATGTGACACTGAACACTGGAGTAATTAGGCTACATTTTATAAAAATTAAATATTAAAAATATATTAAAATATTAAAAAAACTAATTAGAAAACAGAACCACATTGTAATAATATTTCACAATGTTGATGTTTTCATTGTTTTAAGCTTTAAAACATATATATTTTTTTACCTATATATATATATATATATGTATATGAAGAATTTGCTAAGGCACACTTAATGAAACTGGGATCCACTTGATCTTCATCATCACATTCTTAGCACAGCAGAAGTCTTCTGTTGCAAATGTCTTAACACTTTTTCATTTGTTTCACACATTTTCACACCCTTTTGCAAAACAGTTACCACAGATCTCATTGAAAGACCACAAACTTTATTGGATTAACTGTGTTGAACAAAAGGAAAATAATTCACAGCTGATAGAAAGTACTTGCATAATTATGAATCTCTAATGCACCTGTGTGAAACTTGTTTGCACAACTCTTCAATCAGCAATCAGTCCTATATTTGTATCTGTATTTCAGCTTTACTGTATTGCCCTGTTGGCATAACAAACTGTGTCTAGATGTTTCATCAGTCCCATTTATGTGTCATAATGTCAATTTGAATATGCTTTGTTCAGATTTGCAATTGTAATGCATTGTTTTACCATACAGTTCCATGCAACTGGAATAATTTGCTTTTTTTTTTTTGGAGAATAATGAACATGAAGCTAAAGTGGCACAAATTTATGTGAATTAAGCCAGCTTCAACCTCTTTATAGTGAGGAGACGCGGGAGGAACATTTATTGGGTAGCGGGCCACTGTTGCAGTGCCAGGTCAGAGGGGCGCCAATATCACCATATGTGCTGCCATCTCCAATGATGGTGTCCTTTGCCACATACAAACTATAAGTTCAATGCAGAATGCCTCATCACATTTTTTGATGCATTAAATGAAAGTCTGGTTTCACCTAAAGAGAGAGGGCTGCTGATGGATTTGCCATGCAATGAGGTATTTCCATTGGTGCACTGCAACACTGAAAGGGAAAACATTCAATGTGAAGTTCTGAGTATTAACTCTTTGTTTTTTGATATTCCCACCCATACATTTCCCTTTTTTTAAAAACTCTATTCAACACTTCTGAGTTTGAACAGTGTTGTGGGCTACACTAAGTGGGCTTTCATATTGAAAGCTGTGTTTTGTGTTTTGTTGTCCATTGTGGAATGATTGAAAGAATAAATTAATTTGACCACAAGTTGTGGTGTTTGATGGAAGTATTTGCTTATGTCGCATGTGTTTAATGTTTGAGCTTCAGTTTCAGCCTCTGTGTTAACCGTTTTGAAAATGTGATGTCTTAGTGGACAAATGTGTACAATTGAGAAAAACTGTAATTCAGTTAAAGCAAGATATAATCATTATGCCAGCCAGCCAATCAATCAATAAATGCATATATACACTACATACTTACAGACTTACTTAGTTATTGTTGGTCATTCATTCTTTTCCTGTCGGTGCTTCCTTGCCAGAATATGACTCATTTTACCTTTATACTGGCTTAGTACTGCTTCCATTTATTGATTTGCTTGTGCAACAGATCTTGCCTGTCAGCTGTGTTTGACACAATTATATCTCCTCATTTTCAATAATTATGGCTTACATGCTTGTGAATTACCAGAGAATTATTAAGGAAGATTTAGTATGGCATATTGAGGTCTTCTACTGCTACCATGCAAATTTTACTCAGCTGATGTCATCAGGAATTTGCTTTTGTCTTTTTCCCGTTACAAATGAGATCACAAGAGGGGTCTGTCTTTAACTAGATGAGTTAAAAATCTTACAGACACATTTTGAGGATTTCATCATCTCACTCCAAACCACATCAATGTTTTGACATTGCCCAGACTGGGAGAATGGTGAGCAGATTGTCAAATAAACCAATTCTTTGAGAAGTTGCGAAAACATATTCTCGCTTTTTCTGCTTTCAATATGTTAAAAAATGTTTAAAGCAAAATCTGCTCAGAACTGAATATGCCTGACGTCACTTTTTAAATAAACCATACTGTCTGTCTAAATGTTAGCCTAACTGTTTAGATGTGCAGGCACATCATTAGCCAAAGTATAAAAAAAATCCTCACTGCACGCATGTTAAGTGCTTAAAAACTATAGTAGAAACCAATTTTTTACTGTTGAATAGCAATGAAAGTCAATATGCCCTCGCTGTGAAACAAAAGTGGATCTCTGATCTCTTTCCATACTAGAGCTGCTGAATATTTCAGTAATTTTGTATGCAGAGGTGAAGAGGGCGTTTTTGCATTGCATTGAGGTCATGTGACATTTAGCATGAGCCCTTCTTTGATCTTCAAGAAGAAGACAAGAGTGCAAGATGTAAAACTAAGTGTGATATACTCCAAGGAAAATATTGATTTGAAATCTAAGTCGCACCACTGCCAAAGGGAACAATGCATATTTGAGGCTCATTATTTCCTGTTCAAAGCATGCAACTTTGCTCCGATCAGGCACACATTGTTTTACCTCAGTGTATTTAATTGCCATTTGTAACTGGCTCCGTCTCCCTCTGCTTTGTGAATTACACAGTAGCTAAG
This sequence comes from Sinocyclocheilus grahami, assembly GCF_001515645.1. NCBI lineage: Eukaryota > Metazoa > Chordata > Actinopteri > Cypriniformes > Cyprinidae > Sinocyclocheilus > Sinocyclocheilus grahami. Next base: position 20,989 of record NW_015507437.1, on the reverse strand, counting down.
ACTGAAATGTGTTGAAACTATGACAAATAGCTCTGGTATTTAGAGTTGCATCTCTGTTGTTTGCTTATGCTAATGATATGAAGCTGGACACTAATATACCCACTCAGACATATCTATATTCCCTCTCTGAATCAGCAGCTTTATGACCTAGCGTATAAATATATCCTGTAGTAAACAAGACTCATACTGTAGCACAAAGTCACTTATAATTCATTCTTAAATGTTAATATTAGATGTAATACTACAACAATTGGCTATGACACAGCTGAATCAATTTCTGTATACTAGATTTTTGTAATTGAAAACGGTTTCCACAAAATATTAAGTAGCATAACTGTTTTCAATATTGATCATAATAAGAAATGCTTCTTGAGCACCAAAACAGATTATTAACATGATTTCTCAAGGATCATGTGACACTGAACACTGGAGTAATTAGGCTACATTTTATAAAAATTAAATATTAAAAATATATTAAAATATTAAAAAAACTAATTAGAAAACAGAACCACATTGTAATAATATTTCACAATGTTGATGTTTTCATTGTTTTAAGCTTTAAAACATATATATTTTTTTACCTATATATATATATATATATATGTATATGAAGAGGAAAGGAAGAAAAAAAGAGTAAGAAAGGTAGAAATAAAGAAAGATAAAAGCACTTGGTCAACGTTCTTTCAGAAGTGCCTATGATGTAACCTACTGTAACTAAGACTGTAGATTGTGAATAGGATGGTGCTGCTTTTATCAGTGCAGTGAATATGACACACAGTAACAAATATTCCATACAGAACTCAATATGTCCCTAAACAGACACATTAAATATTGCATCAGAAAAAGCAGGCAGAAGTGCACACCATTGTAGGAAACAGGGCCACAAATCTGCAGGATGTACAGGCAAGAAGAAGAGGTTATCTGCAAGGCGAAGAATAGCGGAACTGAGAGAGCGAGATAAATACATTTTTGATAGATTTTACAGGTGTATGTTCGCATGTATATATACTGTACATGTGTGTGATTTATTTTTTACCCCAGACAAATAGACAACCACTACACACTGATTTGTATAAGCTCTGCTGTCTGACCTCTACTGTACTGCCGCTGATAAATTCATGCCTGACCACTGCACGTGTCCTTGCATGATCCCACCGATTACAACACAAAAAATGAAAGCAACACAAAGGAGAAACTTATTATGAATGTAACTCACACAGCAAGGTCACATGGACATGGAACCAAACAATGTGAATCACAGCAATGCACTTTTACCCTGCAGGCCAGTGCTGAACAGTTTTGAGCAATAAGTGAAAGTGAACACTAACCAGAAAACGCTGAAAACATGGGGGATTCATAATGACACAAAGACAAAAAAAAAAGAAAAAAGTGGTGTATAGCAGCATGCTGTCTAGAGATGAACACATTTTCAACCCTTGTTTTCTTAAATCCAAAGAGATTAACAATACACTTTGGAAGTTCATTCAGCGTTCAGGAATCTTATGAGACTATTGCTGATTTTCATGGAAGGATCAAAACCAAGGACACAGGAGCCACAGGAGACATGGGAGTCCACTTAAGAAAAATGTTCTCCTGAGTGCTGCTTGCCCTGATTTCACACTAAATCCAGGAAATGCTCAACTGCTATACACAAATTTGTCATGTAGCATCATTTTCATGGCAACCATGTACTGTAACTCACTCTCAAGTCTTCTAGTAAAAATTCACCATAATCAAGACCATCTTTTGACCATCCACTCATCCTTATTGTTACATCAATCTCTGCAAGTTATGATGTGAATATCTATATGGTGTTCTGCCACAGGCATATGATATTATTTTCACTTTTATTACCACATTTACAAGACGGACATCTACAGTTAAAATATATATGCAAACTTTTCAAAAACATGCTGCCAAAGTCCAATACTGAGATGTGACAGCTAAAGATTGTTGATTGCTAATTATACTGAAATCTTCCCACAACAACACCTATCTGTCTAACGAAGGACATATTTTCTAACTTCTTTGTTAGAGCTGTGTACTGAGTCTCAACATCTGCATGGTTGTGACATATGGCTGTGCTGATGTTTATACACAATCAGCCTTGATTGTTTTTATGATTTCTAGATTAAAAAAAAATACTTCAGTGACGCCTGGCATAACAATTCAACCATTGTCTCACTATTATCTGTGCATGAAGAAAAATAGCTGTGGATTTCAGGCACAGTTCCATTTCCATTTTTTTATTGAATAAATATGAATTGATGCAGCAAATTTGAATATATAAAGGGATATTTGAACATATAAAGAACATACGGATTAACGGGTTTTGAAACAGTTTACACATATCTAATCTAATATGTTTAATTATGTTTAATAAATGAACTGTTGTGGAACCCTTAATTTCTCAGAATGCATTACCTGGGTTGAATTTCTTTGAATTGCAATTCAATAAAATCATCTTCCTGTCTCTCCAATTCAGCTTTCTGTGAGGTGTGGCCAATTCAATTCAGAGTCAAAGTTACGAACTGAAAGGGAGCTGATTCTTCAGTTCTGAATTTTGCACAGCCCTGGCTGTATGACAATCAATAACTTTGTTCCTAGAATCTGTCCATTATTGCTGCACCTTGCCGAACCCATTATCGAGACCTAATGCATCTTGAGGGACTATAGCCCTCCTACAGATGGCAAGCGCTTTGATGCATGACTCCTTACTTCCACTGTACCAGGATTATTACGCCACTGCTCAATCAACCCCCTGCTTTCCACGACTTTTGGAGGCATTTGGGAAAATAAATCTATATCAACTCTGTGTCATACAGTAATGAGTATGCATACATCGGTATATTTATGCATGTGTGTGAAGGGGTTAGACAGTGAATATACATCTTTGAACAGCCGTCTGCGGAGACCTTAAAAGCTCACTGAAATGGAAATGTGGTTAAATATAGATTGATTAGTTTGTTTGTTGTTGAAGATTGATGTTTTCAGAATACATTTTGCATATTTATCCCATTTATCTGAACTAAACAATATGGCGTGGCACCATAACATATCAGGAAATAACAGGCAGGTGCTCACCACATGGAGAAGAGATCTTCCCCTTGGCCATGTTTTTGTTCTACTAAAGAGCCTTCTCGTTAAGGTTTGTTTCTTGAATCTGCAAGAAAGCACAAAATAAATGAATTAAATAAAGATGAAACGGAGGGAGGAAGAAAAAACAAGGTGTAATTAAGAAGCAGACAAAACAAACACACAATCAATAGTCTGAAGAAGCTCTGAACACAACGGAACACCCTTATAGATGTGAAAACCGACACAGTATGCTATTACTGCGAATGCTGTTTGCAAGCTCTGTGTTTCACGGCTTTACCCGTAATCTCTAGGGCTCGGGTTTCATATGCGCTTCCAGCAAAGTCTGTGCCAAGCCACAATGAAACTTTTGCACAATCAATATCATGTAATATGTACAAAGCCCGACATGAAAAAAAAGAGGCTTTACCTTTTTCACTTCCTCTATCCTCTTATGCACTATACAGGATGCTGTTCTATGACACAGGACATTGTTCTTGTTATTTAAAACCCAGAAATCTTGCAGCAAGGATTTGGAATATCTATATCCCAGTCCACTCGCGCGTCTCCTTTCCACCTTGTGGAAATCATTTCATTCGGACAGTATTTCTCTCTTTCTTTTACAGTCTGAAAAGACACTAATGAGTCTCTCTCCATACAGGCCTGGCGGTAGACAGAGGCAAGGTGATTATGCAAACACCGGGTCCTGAATTGCTAATGAAAGCTGGGGAATATGTAGAAGACAACTGTGTAGTAAAGGAAAAAGAAAGAAAGAAAAAAAAAACAGTAGAAAGTTTGTTTCTGGACTCTCTTGTAAAATCTGTCCTGACACTCAGTGCTATTAGTAGCCCATTAAGCAGTTCAAGGACAATAGCTGTCCCCCTGTTTGATCATTTATCCTCCGGATCTCGTTGTTATGCTCGGTGCCTAAGATCAAGACGACCGTAGAATATCAATGGCCTTGCTGAAAGTGGGCAAACTAGGTAAAATAATTCTTCTTGGCTCTATTTACACTCTGCAAAATATTGTTTCATAAGACTGTGTTGTTTATCTTCCACATGAAGTATTGCAGCAATAACCTCGTTTTGTTCAAACATAATGAAGCAAGTTTTGGTGCCATATAAAAGCATAACATTTCAAAAGCACAAGCTGAAAAGACCCTTGATATTGATTCATGCCTGTGGGTGTTACAATCCACAAAAGTAGGACAACTCAACCTGTGCAAGGTGAAATGACAGAGCGTGCCTTCCCTCTCTTATTCCCCTAAACATACCGGCTGTATCTGTTCAGTGAAAGGACCACAGGAGGAGGACAGCAAATAAAATTAATCTCAACCCCTTCCTTAATAATCAGTGGTAGTTTCCCCAAAGCCACCATCATGGATAACAAATAGGGGCAATCAGCCAGTCATTGTTTTCTCAGATGGTGTGATATAAAATGGCTTCCTCTTTAAAGAAGAGAATGACGTGTTTTACACGTAAGATGCCTGCTTAGAGTGTCCATATTTAGTTCCACTAGTTATCCAAAAGGTAGTCTCAGGCAGTTTTCTGGGTTATGATTCTCTTCTCAAACTGCTTAAGTAATAATTAAAGCCTTTATCTCTGATAGTTCCAGTTTTTCTTTTCTGAAAGGCTTTCATCTTATGAAAATTATGTTGAAAAGGATTCAAAAAGGTAGATTCTCTGAATGAACTTACTGTAAAGACCCATTTTTCACTTTAACTTTCTTTTTCTTTCTTATGAAATACATTCTTTTGTGTTTACAGAAAAAAATCATAGAAATGACATGCAAGTACATAAATAATTCTAATTTCTGAGTAAACCATTCCTTGAATCTACATCATATTCCTTAAAAAACAAACAAAAAAAAAACTTCTATTCAGCTTGGATGCCTTAAATAGTTTTTAATGTTACAAAAGATTTCTATTTCAAATTAATGGTGTGTGTTTTGAACTCTCTTTCTCTCTTTCCAATCCTGACAGAGTGCTAAAATAAAATGTATCACTGCCTCTACAAAAATATTCAGCAGCTCAACTATTTTCAATATTGATAAAAATAAATGTTGCTTTTCACAGCAAAGCAGCTTATTAGAATGATTTCTGAAAGACTATGACATTGAAGATTGGAGTAATGGCTGCTGAAAATTCAGAATTTCCATCACATGATAATTATTTATATTAGTAAACAGATCAATAATTAAAATAGAAACAATTTTATTTTATATTTTATAATATTACATTTTTCCCCCTGCATTAAAATTAATGCAGGCTTGGTGAACATGAGAGACTTACCAACCCCACACTTTTTAAACATATACAATAGAGCACTTAACAGAGAAAAGAACAAAGGCCCTGATGCTGGTATTTATTAAACGCTGGTATGTCCTCTCATTGACCAGCGGCCATGGTGATATCTATCTCATTCAATTATTCTGCCCACATGGACATCTTGCTAAATCCCTTTCAATCTCATGTGCTTGATTAGTCTTCAGTTCATGCTTGATTTGCCCTTTGCTGTGCATCAACCTGGGGCCTGTTGTAATGGATAACAACACACCAATTAATCCCATCATTGTGGCAATTAAGTAGATTGAGTGCTCTGATACCAGCGGGGATTCCAGTGGGTGCCGTGGGGTTGGCAGGGGATGGGAGCAGTGAATTGATGCTCCCAAGAGCCTCCAGGACACTAACACAGATGAACGCATCTGCAGCACGTTCAAACAAAGAGTTAAGCGCTAGAAAGAGTGAAACTGAGCATTTAGTTTAATACTACATAAACTGTGCTCTAATATAATGTGACATTTTAAGACGGGAGCTTCTCCCCTCCTGAGTTAAACCAGACTCTATTAGTGGCTTGTTAGCATGGGTCAAGTTTGATCCTTGTGGGGATAGAGTGTGTCGGTAGACTGTTTTGAAGTATCTTGTGTTTAGGCAGTGGGGATATTGCACAGCTGGATTCAAGACTTAGTGTCACGGTGCTCCTAAGGGGGTCTGGATTACAGAGATTTCAGCTAACTTCCCTAGCGTAGTTAAACTCTAGCATGACAGTGGAAAAAGTTCTTGCTTTTGCATCTGCCTTCATTTCTCCATTCATAATTGCTACTTTCAATCTCCAGTGTGCTATTTAAATGGCACTGTGCAAACGGTTTTTTAACAATGTAAAATAAATAAATAAACAAATTAATGTAATTTAATTAATACAAACACAAGCACATTTTTACAGTTAAAAACAAGATAATGGTACGTCACTAAAACAACAAATCATAACAAAATGAATTAATTCTAGTATTAAAAAGATGTGTTGTGTTGACCCCGTTTCCAAATCGTTCAAATAAAGGCTTCCTATTTTCCCTTTTTTTCCGTATCAATGATCTTTCTGTTCGTTCTGCTTCATTTCGTGTTTCCCATTCATTGCCCTCTCTCTCTGTGTTTTTTCAGTGTCTTTTTCTCTCCCTGTGTCTCTTCTTTGTCTCTGCTATTTTGCCATGCTCATGTTGAGTAAATGAGAAGTGGCAACACACACAGACACATGTACAGCGTCTGTTCTCATTATCTCAAAGAGAACTGCCTCCTCCCTCGGCCCCAGTGGCACTGTGCAGTGCAATGCAAGGAAACAAAGAGATGAATGCACTTAGAGCACTCATCAAATTAGTTCAAGTGCAAATAAACAAAGAATGCAATGCTTTACCAATGACAGAGAATGGGATTGAAAAGAAAAGACAGATTTACTGTGAAATAATTGAAGTTTTTCACATTGATCTCATTGATATATATCAAAGGTTTGGGTATGAAGTTTGGGATTTTTAATAAATTAATGTTTATTTCTAAATTAATATTTTAATTCAGCAAGTGTGCATTAAATTGACTAAAAATGACAAGTGAAAAGAAAAAATGAATGTATATGTGACCCTGGACCACAAAACCAGTCAAAAGGGTCAATATTTTGAAATTGAGATTTATACATCATCTGAAGGGTGAATACATTTCCATTGATGTATGGTTGGTTAGGATAAGACAATATTTGAGATACAACTATTTGAAAATCTGGAATTTGAAAAAAACGAAATATTGAGAACATTGCCTTTAAAGCTGTCCAAATGAAGTTCTACTAATAAGTTTTGATATATTTACATTAGAGAATTCACAAAATATCTTCATGCAACATGATCTTAACTTAATATCCTAATGATTTTTGGCATAAAAGAAAAATCTATAATTTTGACCCATACAATGTATTGTCGGCTATTGCTACAAATATACCCATGCTACTTGTGACTGGTTTTGTGGTCCAGGGTCACATATTTCAAATACTGTTCATTTGAACTTTTTACTCATCAAAGAATCTTGAAAAAAAAGTATCACGGTTTACACAAATATATTAAGCAGCACAGTTTTTATTTTCAACACATAAAATAAGAAATGTTTCTTTCTCACCAAATCAGCATATTAGAATGATTTTTGAAGTATCATGTGAGACCATCGCAGGAATAAATTACAATTTGATATAAATTCAAAAAGAAAATGGTTATGAATGTTTTTAATGTTTTGATGTAATGTTTGATCCAAACATATATATGCACTTTTAAATAATAAAGCTATTTTATTCTTCATATAGCTCATGTCATCCATGCCATTGTTTGAGATGTGTAGACTGTTTCTGTAGTGCAGCATGTTAGAGATATCATTACATGAACATAATGAGCTTGTTATGGAAGAGTTTAACCCATGGGCAGAGGAACAGAGCATTAATCTCTTTGCTTTGGGCTAATTAGAGTAAAATCCCTATACAGAGGCATATCAGCATTGTGACCTCTGTCTCCATCCTCTCATTTAACATTCATAAATAAGCATGAAGACAATTTGCAAATTGTCTGCGCAGGCTTATTGCTCAGTTTGCAGACCTGAAGACTGAGCTGAAACAACTATAATCTAAAAACACACGCAACACCACTTAGTGGCTGCGCTTTTTCAATAGATTCAATAAGATGACATAATGGAAGTACATCAGTGGCCTCCAGGCTTATGTCCAGTAATGACAGTTTGATTTATTCCTGTAATACAGCAGTAGGAAGCAATTGAACAAAAATGTTGACAAATTACTCTTGCCCTTAATTGAGATTGATTTTAAGAACATGCATTGATGTTATTAATGTGAAAATCTTAGATATGCTGGTTTCATCTGCCTGTTAAAAACCTCTCTGTTATTGATATTGTGGTTATTGATTAAGATATCCTAAATTGTCTTTTAAGATCTTTTTTTCACATCAATGCTAGAGTTCCTTTAACTGTTTGTTATATCCAACATTGATTTTAAAAATCTTAATGGTGAAAATGCACTGACACAGTACGATCAATGCAGCCTTTTCGATATTTAAAATTTAGAATATGTGTAAAGTTTACTCAGATAAATAAAACTGGCTCCACTTTCCTTTCAACACTGAAAAAAAACTAAATTAAACATGACTAAATCACAATACATTTAACACAGAAAATGTCTGGATTTCGTCAGTCCAATCATATCACACCTTCCAGATAATTTGCTTAAAACTGAATACAATTTAAAATAAAATAAAATAAACTTTGTTTTGTAAAACAAAACAATAAAATAAGATAAGCATAAACCTTATTATATGTACAGAGGTTTAAGGTTAAAACAATAAGACATATGTAGTGTTTTTCCAAGTAATTTCATGTTGTTTTAAGAATGTTTAGATATTCTTACTGGGAAAAAACACAAAAAATGTCTTGTACAGAATATAGTTTGTGAGAGGAGGTGATTATTGTTCCCTTTCATGGAACTTCGAACTGCGTCCTCTAGGGGTCGCTATGGGGAACGCCTCGTCGTGACCTATGTCTGAAGCCTACATTGAAAAAACACCAACTTATTTGGCCGGCGACCGCCATGACGTCACTACCGTCACGACTAGTACAAAATAGGCGCCGGTAGCGCATATCATTCTCTTCTTCGTCTTCACTGACCGTGCTGTTTGAAGCGTGCATTCCAAAAAGCAAAGTAAGAGCTTTCTTTTCCTACTATGGCGAGCACTAGCGAAGCGTTTAGAAAGTGTGTACATCCGTGTCAGCGGTTTCTGACACCCAATGATTCACACGATCGATGCGTTGTTTGTTTGGGCGAGGAGCACGCACGCGATGTCCTCGAGGGGGCAATCTGCGTGCACTGTGAGAGCTTTTCGCTGAAAAAGCTCCGTTCGTTTCCCGCGGCTCGGGACCCGCTGCTGCTGAGGCACGGAGGAGAATGAGCTCGTGGGGATCTCAGGTGGACCTAGCCGATGAGGCTGAAG
>NW_015507437.1:0-4480 GCF_001515645.1 Sinocyclocheilus grahami | reverse complement strand
GGGGCCCCCCCCTCTCGGTGAGAGGTGGGTTGGGCTCCCCCAGCTAGAATGAGCTACTGCCAGCCGGGGAAACCCGGCATTAGTAGATAAGGTCGAGCCCCCTGGGCGTCTGAGGACCAGGCTGTGTACCCACGCCGGAATTGTTACTAGCTGGTTCCGCTAGTTGGAACTTGCTGCGGGTCGAGTCCCCTTCTCGGTGAGAACTGGGCGTGTTGCTCCCCCAGCTGATAATTGCTAGCTGTTCCACCAATGGAACGTGCTGTAGGTTGAGCTCCCGCTGAATGGATGTCTGCTCCCTCAGCTACAGGTTCGCGGCTAGCCACGCCAGCGTGATAGCCGTAGGGGAGACTGATGCCTACTCAGAGCTCCATCTATAGGCTGCCCTCCCGAAGTGCCACGAGAACCCCCTAGAACGGTTGTATCCATCTGCATATGGACATTCTAAAATCCACATGGTGGTAAGTGGGCACGGTATCTTTGCCCACTTTTCTAGAAATTCCACGAAAGTGGTAAGTGCGCACGTTCTACTTTGCCCACTTCTCTAAAATCCTATATGGTAAGAGTTACGCGCACAGCTTCGTTCTCTTTTTCTGAGTGGTCTAAAACCCCGGTTCCGCCTGGGACCCACTCCTCATGGTATCCCCGAATACCTGCTCTGACAGGGTGTTTCCACTAGAGGCCTGTTGAGACAGGTCCTTCTGCAAAGTGAGGTAGCCCTGAGTGACAGGCCAAGACTAGTAATTGATCCAATAAGTAGGCTCTTGGTCGTATTCCCTGGAAGGAATCCTTCATGATTCTAGGCCCTGGCGCCACCTCCGAGGAGGCTTTTTATGGCACAGCTGGTACGGTGGCCCCTGCCGTCCCGCAGTTCTGGGCACTGAGCCAGCCGCCCTCATTACACCAGAGGTCAATCTCGAGAGACTGATTCCCGTGGTAGACTACTGGTAGCCTGGGTTCTACTACCAATCTTGTCCCGGTGGGACATGCACACTGTGAGGCTCTAGTAATGTTCCTTGGCAGCCTAGGCTTCTGGCCGCAGGGAGTAATGTCACTGACAGCCGTCAAGTCCAGGACAGGGGCAACTCCCATAGCGATATGGTGTAGTTGGTACTTAGTGGCTCGCCAGAAGTGCCACGAGAACCCCCTAGAACGGTTGTATCCATCTACATATGGACATTCTAAAATCCACATGGTGGTAAGTGGGCACGGTATCTTTGCCCACTTTTCTAAAATTCCACAAAAGTGGTAAGTGCACACGTTCTACTTTGCCCACTTCTCTAAAATCCTATATGGTAAGAGTTACGCGCACAGCTTCGTTCTCTTTTTCTGAGTGGTCTAAAACTCCGGTTCCGCCTGGGACCCACTCCTCATGGTATCTTCGAATACCTGCTCTAACAGGGTGTTCCACAAGAGGCCTGTTGAGACAGGTCCTTCTGCAAAGTGAGGTAGCCCTGAGTGACAGGCCAAGACTAGTAATTGATCCAATAAGTAGGTTCTTGGTTGTATTCCCTGAAAGGAATCCTTCATGATTCTAGGCCCTGGCGCCACCTCCGAGGAGGCTTTTTTTGGCACAGCTGGTACGGTGGCCCCTGCCATCCCGCAGTTCTGGGCACCGAGATAGCCGCCCTCATTACACCAGAGGTTAATCTCGAGAGAGTGATTCCCGTGGTAGACTATTGGTAGCCTGGGTTCTACTACCAATCTTGTCCCAGCGGGACCTGCACACTGTGAGGCTCTAGTAATGTCCCTTGGCAGCCTAGGCTTCTGGCCGTAGGGAGTAATGTCACTGACAGCCGTCTAAGTCCAGGACAGGGGCAACTCCCATAGCGATATGGTGTAGTTGGTACTTAGTGGCTCGCCATGGTTCTGGCTTGCACTCCCCTCAGCATGGCGGCGTGGGTATACCGTTCCCCATAGCGACCCCTAGAGGACGCAGTTCGAAGTTCCACGAAAGGGAACGTCTCGGGTTACTTATGTAACCATGGTTCCCTGAGGGGAACGAGACACTGCGTCCTCTAGTTTTTGTGCCATGCTGCGGACACAAGCTTCAGACGAAGAAGTGAATGATGTGCGCTACCGGCGCCTATTTTGTACTAGTCGCGACGGTAGTGACGTCATGGCTGTCGCCGGCCAAACAAGTTGGTGTTTTTTCAAAGTAGGCTTCAGACACGGGTCACGACGATGCATTCCCCATAGCGACCCCTAGAGGACGCAGTGTCTCGTTCCCCTCAGGGAACCATGGTTACATAAGTAACCCGAGATGATTTCTTACTATTCAGTAGACTAACCCCAATTGATAAAATTCACTCTAGTGTACCAATCTACTCCTGTGGCACCATTGATTCTTAGTCACCCTCATTTGAATGTGTGTCATATTCTGACTCGAATCACCACACCTCTAGAGAATGGCAGCTTGGCAAGTATTGCTTTCTTCTTCCCCTTTCTCTCTCCCTCACTCGTGAGACCGAGGCAGCCGTGATATATGGTCACCAGCAAACTGAGATTCATCAGGCAGCCTGTCTTGCTCACTTGAATCTATATTCAATTCTGGAGCATCTGTTATGGCTGAGGCAGTTCAGGACACGCTGGTATTGTGAGGGTGAAATTGTGCTTGGATAAAGAAACTTACAGGCATAATAAAACCCAATGAAAATATATATCACAGTCTCAATAACAGTGAGAATCTTGAAATCAGTTTCTTGAAGAAAAAGAAAAACAAACTATAACTGCAAATACGTAAATACGAGAATACAAAATAAGTATTTTTAGACAAGTTGCAAATCATGTAGTGTATTATTCTAAGAGTCATATCTGCTTCATTCAACATTCATGATAGTGTTTCTGTTGAAATGTGAGAACATAAAGAATGTTTCTCTTTAATGGCTTTTAGGTTGTTGTCCTAGTTTATGCAAAAACCGTACAGGCGAAGTGTAACTGCCCATCCTCTTGAGAGCTCATCAAAGATTGAGATGCACCTCTACTCTAGGGGAGACAAACTAAATGAGTGCACATACTGCTTAGATAAGCACAAAAAGGCCCGGCTGAAATTCACGGGCAGTAGCAACGCCACTGTAGCAATAGCCGCAGCTTTCTCAACCCTAGAGGCTTATTCAGCACAATGCATGCTATTAAACAAAATCTCCCTCTGTGAAACTGGATTCCCTGTCTAGCTTTAGATACACACAATGTTTCTTTGCGTGCAATGAGAGATGAACCAAACGTATCTATAATTTTACGGTTGTAGTAGTGCTCTTCACTTAGTCAGAGTTTCACTAACTATTAGCATGCTGTGATGTGAAAGGTGAGACAGGTTGTGGCACGAAGCTAAGCAAAAGGCAGACAAAGGCATGATGCCAAGCCTCGACAAGAATTAACGGGAAGAGCGAATGACAATAGCATATTCAGAAGGCATTTGAAAGCTTTCTTGTAACGCAGACACGACCTTGTTTATAGAGTGCCCTTGTACTTCACATGCATATTTCACCTCTCTCTGCACACATCCTCCTTAAACATCACCTGATACGAAAATGTCAAATATATTCAACACCAACAATCATCCATAAAAGCACTCCATGTTCACACTGGAAAGTTAATACTTCCTGTGACCTTCAAAGGCGTGCTAAAGGATGCTCACATTTGCACTTAACTACTCTCACATTTATGCAAGGTTTGCTCTCTGTCTCCTTGTGTGCATATGCTATTTACTTTGCTTGTTTAACCTGTACTAACATGCAGAGGCGTTGGAATGATCGAAAAGGTCCCCATGATATCAATATATAAGGTTAGCTAATGAATATTAATTAGGTGGCATAACATTCACCCCTTAGTTTTGAAAGGCAGGCAAATTGGCATTAGTACAAAGAATCAGGTATATTTTTTAACCACAATAACTGGTGGTACAATAAAACTAGGGGGAAAAAAAAGAAAAGAAAACTAAAACTGTGCTTAAAAAATAAACTGCATGACTAGCTTAGTTTAAAGTGCCCCTATTATGGATTTTTGAAAAGTACCTTTCATGCAGTGTGTAATACAGCTCTAAGTGAATGAAAACATCCTGCAAAGTTTTAAATCTGAAAGTTCGCCTTGTATAAAGTTATTGTCTCTCAAAAGAAAGAGTCGACTCTGAATCATTGAAACAAGTCGTTTTTAAAACGAATCCCAAGCCGTTTCATGTTGATGTCAACATGAGCCATTAGCATATTGCCAGCCCACTTGTTGGTCTTTTTGTGTTGGTCTGAATGAAAATGCAAATTCATTCTTTGCCACTAGGTGCCACTTTTGGAGCGGTAAAAATAACGGTTTCCCCGGTAACGCTGTACAGTCATGGCCAAAAGTTTTGGCAGTGACATAAATTTTGCGTTTTGCAAAGTTTGCTGCTTCAGTATTTGTAGATTATTTTTCCACGTTTCTATGATTTACTGAAAAACAATGATAAGCATGTAGCGAATTTAGCTCAACGACAGGAAATATGAATAATTAA
>NW_015507436.1:73350-74295 GCF_001515645.1 Sinocyclocheilus grahami | reverse complement strand
CACTTAGTATAGTATAATTTAAATATAGTAAGTATGTCTGAAAAAACACAATTTAAATATATTTATTTTTCACCTGGGAGTAGCATCATAATATTATTAACCATAGATTTATACTGTTAATTATTATATATTGTGACTATATAATATTGTGTAATAATATATTGTGACCTCCCCCTAATGATCAGCATCACCCCGCCCCTTAATCGCCGCCCTTTGCCAGGCTCCCGACGGGAGTGGGTGCGTGAGAGAGGAGGGGCGCTGAAATAGCCAGGGCTGGCGGCGTGTGATGGGGCACACCTGAACCGAATGGAGCCTCATCACCGCCGCTGTTTAAATGCCGAGCGCGCCTCTCCTCGAAAGACCGGTCTCTTCACCTGTGCATGCACGCTGGTGTCCTCGTGGGTCCAGGAAGGGTGCATAGAGGGACTCCCGTGCCGCCAGAGTCATGAGCTACCGGACCCATGGTCTGGACGAGAACCGCACCCGTTACACGGCCGTCGGGCCAGGATGCCGGGCCGTCTAGTCCCTTCAAGCGCCATGGGCCAAGGCGAGAAGGATGCAGCCGCCCCTCGCGTCCTGAACTGGAGAGGGGAGCGCGTGCGGTTACGGGTAACGGTCTCCTACCGTTACCCGGACAGGTAACGGTCTCCGCCCCTTACCTGGACCCTTCCTTCCTGACCACTGGCCTTCCCTGCACGAACCCCGCAGCACGACGAGGACACCAGATCCCCTGTTTATTTTGGACACTTGATTCCCTTTTTTCTGGACACTGTTTATTTTCTGTTAATAAATATACAATACAGTTCTGTGTACTGTAAATTGAAAATGTCATTGTACTGTAACTCAAAATACAGTAACTTGGTGGCAATCATGCTGTCGGTAACACTGTAAAAGTACATAAAAAAAGGTTAACATTGTATGGCTACTGATTTGTTAGTGGGTTTA
>NW_015507436.1:55025-71269 GCF_001515645.1 Sinocyclocheilus grahami | reverse complement strand
ACGAAACCAGCAGTTCAATTCCAGGCTGCAGCAAAGTCACATTGCATATTTAAATAATTAACCCTTCTAGGTTGCTCTGTCGCACCTGTTACACACACCCTGTCACTGTAAACTGGCCTGTCAATCATCTTGTCACAGTTAACATCCTCTACATTTCATTTAACTTCCTATCGTACTGGAGAGAAAAGAAGTAGCTCATTGATTTGCCAGTCGTGGGTCTCTGCAATTGGGTATTCTGTTGACATTTTTTTTTTTGCCATTTTACCATTTAAACCATGTATGATGTGACATTTATATATATATATAAAAAAAGATAAATAGTATAAGATTATTAAAATTTGCACTCATTTGTTGGCATTACAAGCATATCAAATGATAAATCCTACTGCTGAGAAAGTGGTTGTTTAATAATTAAAAAAATACTGAAGCTCGAGGTTATATCTGCAACAACTGTAAGACATTGTCTCTTAAGAGAAAAGGTCAACTTAGATGGCTCAGAAGGTTAAACAATTCTAAGAAAATATGTCCTTTTTAACATCAAGGCTTTGCTAAACTACTTGCAAGAGTAGAAAAATCTATTTGTGTTACACTAACTGAAAAATAAATGCTGTATTTGCTAGAGTAATTTAATACTTTTTTTTAATCCTAAAATCCCTAAATCAACAAGGACTGGCAAGCATACCAGCCAAAACAAAGATAAGTGTCACCCATATTGAATGTTATTAAAAACTTAAATTCAAATAGGAAAAGTTAAGATTCTGACATTTTTTATTCCAGTAACTGTAAGGCTTTATAAGAAGCTGCTTAGCATCAGCAGACCACTAAAGAAAATCAATGTCACACCTATTGAAATATTCTAACCAGACGAGATTAAATTTTACTGTGCAAATGATGATTAATTGAATAAATCTATAGAGAATCTACAAAAATGCAACTAGGTGCAGTTCGAAGTATATTGTAGTAGGAATTAATCTGTTTGCAAAATTAAATGTTACTTTGTCTTGAGTCATTGAATTGTGACTTTAGTTGCAATCCCCACTTTGACATCATTCATTAACATAAGTTATTTTTATATAATTCAGGTTTTATCAAATAAATAATGGAACTGTGGTTTTGAATAGGTTCCCGGATAGTAGTTCCCAACTATGTCCATGATATTATCATCTGTAAGATTGATTGCTCTCAAACTTTTAATAATCTTGTGTGAAAGTATAGTACATTGCCTTTTAATATCACTTGGCAATTGTAATGCCAATAGACCAGTGCAACTAGATTCAGCAAGAAGAGTGTTTCCCAGCTCTGGCCCTCAATATCATTGAGTGAGTGTCACCTCTGAAAATCCTGTCAGTGGTCACCGGAGGTCCCCTTCACCTGAGTTTTCGATTCGGGACTACATTTCCAAGAACCCACATATAAAGTCATATAAAGTCTCCCATTTACCGGAATAGGAAAGTGAAAGTTAAAATCCTGTTGACAGTTAATCAGTTTTTATAAAGCCTTGTATTTACTGGAAAATAAAACTTAAAGTGAAACCTTCCTAGATAGTTAGTTCCTGCTACAGAGGAAGTACTTTCCATTTGAAGTCATCTAAAGCCCTATTCGCACGGGATTAGTATTATCTGGGGACCTTGTGTGATTTTGAAATTAACCCCCCACATCTGAATTTCGTGTGGTGCATTCGCACGGGATAAGCGAAGCCTGTGATTTTACTCAAATTTACTGACTTATCTACCGGATACGGTGTCAAGGCTTTGAGAGTCCCGTTCTATGGTCCAGATGGATTAAACAAAAGAAAATAAATTAATATAGTTTCGTGCCCTGTGACATTTACATTTCACCAGGTTAAAATAGTATCTCAAGCTTTATGCTTGATTTATTTGTAACACATTAACCTCAAAACCTTTTCAGCCTTTTCTTTCAACAAATTGTATGGTGTAGCGATATAACAGCACCCAAAATACTATCAAACACTCCAACGCAGCTCCATTCTTCACAAAGATGGATAAAAAAGCGCACAGGAAACAAAAACCTCGAAAAATAATATACGACCCGCCAAATGCAGGCCAAATCACAGAGATGCCGATTCACACGGCGCTAATGTGATCACAGGACCTCGGTGTTCGGCGAAATATGGTAGGTCTTTTGCGGGGGAATTTTTAATTTACAAATTACAGACATGGCCGATTCACACGGGATTAAGATCACAGACAACCTCCGCAATTATTACAAATGACTGGAGGTCACCAGGTAATACTAATCCCGTGCAAATAGGGCTCAAGTCTCAGAGCTCACACGTCATGCAAACTTTGTTTTGAGACTGTGTAGGCACCTAATGTAATCATACAATCATACTTCTACATACCGAGTTGAACAATGCACGATTTTTCCATGTCAGCCAATTTGGGCATTAACCATTTTGAATTTGGATGTAAAATGTTATATTTTACAAATGCATTGGCAGGTATGTTTCTTCAGCTCAATACTAAAGGTACTCCAAAAGTTTCACCTTGTGGTTAAAAATTATAATGACATTTCTAAAGATGATAATAGCTTTTGATAATGCTGGCCACACACTTGAAGATTTTAAGGCCGATTTGCACCCCCGAATGAACATGTTTGATATTTACGACTCTTGATAGGGCTGCATCTGACGTGATACCCATGATAGCTAATGAGAGTGAGCAAGCATCACCTACCGGATGTTGCGTCCTACCAAGTGATGGTAACAACACTTCTGATTACTCCTTGAATCATGTAGGAATTTATAGAGATGAGATAAATTGTAAAACAGCTTCTTGTTCCAAAACAAGGAAAGAAAAAAAATATATAGGAAGGATCCTTATTTAAAACAAACTCAATGATTACCTTTGACCTGGATAAATGATTGAGGAATGGACATGCTTTTCAGTTTCTTATTCTTCAGAATAAAATATTTAATAAGATGAATAATGAATAAACTTTGTCAGTTTTCACATACAGACTGAAATGAAGCATGGTTTAATTTATTTTTATTTTGATGGCAACAAAATACTAATTATATTTGAATTGGATTTGTTTTATTTATTATTTTTCTCATTCAGTGGTTTGTGTGGGTTCTGACACATAACTTCATTTCTTTAGGCCCCTGTTTCATAACACTGAGCAGCTTTTTCATTACAGTTGAATTTCCAGATACATCTTGAGGGCCCTTCGAATATTGTCTTTGACAGTGGGGGGCCTTGAAGTCAAAATAAACCCACTTTATATGTATTGTCTGACGCGCCGTCACTAACAAAATATTATAAAAAAGAAACGTTCAAATCTTATCGTTCTATCCTTCAATCACAATACTATTTTCATAATGTTCATAATGTTCGCAAAATAAACACCTCTGTGCAGCCTTGGTCGTGCAGTAGGCTAATATATTCGGACATATTTAAACTTGCCAGTGGACCGTTCGACCACCGAATCCAGCAGTGTCCTCTGGAACCAATCAGGTTTAGTCAGGGTGCTGTTTGAATTTAAAAAAGTAAGCGCAAGTTTTTTTGTTATCTTCATATATGATGTTGAAATCTTTGTGGGAATTTCAGAAATATATATTAGAAAATAAAGGCGTCAAGCTTGAACAAATTTATAAACACCTAGCTTATTACAATTAATGTATCATGTAATGAACAACAGCCTAATCAACCAAAGTAGCATAACCTTTTAAGTAAAACTGAACAACATATTAAACAACATATTTTAAATATCGCAATGCTTAATAATAGTTGACAAACGTTTGTACATTGTAAATGTAAAAAAAAAAATTCAAAATATTGTACTTTTCCAAATATTACAATTATAAATACATATATATTTAAAATATAAGCATGTGTAGGCCTACTGCAATATAAAGTACATTAAAAACCCACTAAAAGTGTAATCATTTTGTTATGTTCTTACACAAAGTAGACATAAAATATACTTTAAGTAAGGGTAACATAAGTATGTTTTCTGTAAATACACTAAAAAGTCACTAAAAGTATGCTTGTGTTTAGTATATCCCTTAAAAGTGTAACTAAAATATATATTTATTAACATAGTATTTCTGCTATACTTTTTAGAAATCTACTAATAGTGTGCTTGTGTTTAGCATATTCCTTAAAAGTGTAACTAAAATATATATTTATTAACATAGTATTTCTGCTATACTTTTTAGAAATCTACTAATAGTGTGCTTGTGTTTAGCATATTCCTTAAAAGTGTAACTAAAATATATATTTATTAACATAGTATTTCTGCTATACTTTTTAGAAATCTACTAATAGTGTGCTTGTGTTTAGCATATTCCTTAAAAGTGTAACTAAAATATATATTTATTAACATAGTATTTCTGCTATACTTTTTAGAAATCTACTAATAGTGTGCTTGTGTTTAGCATATTCCTTAAAAGTGTAACTAAAATATATATTTATTAACATAGTATTTCTGCTATACTTTTTAGAAATCTACTAATAGTGTGCTTGTGTTTAGCATATTCCTTAAAAGTGTAACTAAAATATATATTTATTAACATAGTATTTCTGCTATACTTTTTAGAAATCTACTAATAGTGTGCTTGTGTTTAGCATATTCCTTAAAAGTGTAACTAAAATATATATTTATTAACATAGTATTTCTGCTATACTTTTTAGAAATCTACTAATAGTGTGCTTGTGTTTAGCATATTCCTTAAAAGTGTAACTAAAATATATATTTATTAACATAGTATTTCTGCTATACTTTTTAGAAATCTACTAATAGTGTGCTTGTGTTTAGCATATTCCTTAAAAGTGTAACTAAAATATATATTTATTAACATAGTATTTCTGCTATACTTTTTAGAAATCTACTAATAGTGTGCTTGTGTTTAGCATATTCCTTAAAAGTGTAACTAAAATATATATTTATTAACATAGTATTTCTGCTATACTTTTTAGAAATCTACTAATAGTGTGCTTGTGTTTAGCATATTCCTTAAAAGTGTAACTAAAATATATATTTATTAACATAGTATTTCTGCTATACTTTTTAGAAATCTACTAATAGTGTGCTTGTGTTTAGCATATTCCTTAAAAGTGTAACTAAAAATATATTTATATATTTTAATTTTTCAAATTATAGTACAGCTTTCAATGGCAATAAACTACAAGATCACCTATTTATGTTTTGTCAATGTACTTTTACAAATCCAAGAAGGATGCAAATGACAATGATGTCTAGTATGGTCTTTAGTTCAGTTCATTTCAGTAACCTGAAATATTACAGCAACTTGTGGACCTTGAACTTCATATGTGGGTATATTTGAATTAATGCCCTGCTTAGACTCGACCATCATTTTTGCCATAATGTCCTTACAGCTACTTATATTAATAATAATAAATGCATTTGTCTTTCAGCTTCACATTTTTACTCACTCTTCCAAACTGCTTTGTTCTCTGGTCCAACATTGCTGTGAAGGCTTTAACTGACATTCCTGGAGCTGTTGTCTTCATAGCCTCAAAGGAATGGAACAGATCTTTGGTGGAACCGTGTCTGTGCTTGCATGGTAGCGGGCCAGTAACCACTCCTTACAAAATCACTGACTTCTGGACCCCGTTTGCATGTTAGCACCGGAACATGAAGATTGTAATGGCCTGAGAGCACATGAAAGACAAATAAATAATAAGGAACTAAAGTAATGCGTTAGATAAACAATATTTTTTTATGCAATCCTACCATTTATGCAAACCAGTATTATGGATCTACCCACAGAGATTGCAACATCACCAGTGTCACAGGAGCATATAATTTGAGGGAAGGCTGTTGGCAACAAACAATCTGCAAGCACAAAGGACAATCAGGATGGCAATAAAGAATGTTTGGATTGTGAGCAAGTACTTGGAAATCATAGTGCATAATTTAATAATGTTGTCTGTTAGTGGAAAAATGCAAATCAATTGAAAAAGAGACACCAACCTTGTTCACATATGATGTACTTGTCTTAATGGAGTTTCACAAACTCTGTTGGAGGAATGTATTTATAAAAGCCATACATGGTGGTTTGCCTACTGTGCAGAGTGTGGTGTTTATGTACCAATTGATCACACTCTGCACAAAACCACATAACCACTGAGGGCAAACATTCCCCACAATGGATGACAGCTTCTCTCACATGACAGTGATTACATGTCATCTGGACAATATTGTCAGCTGACAACAAGTTGGCAAGGTTTTGTGGCCTCGCCTGTTGCCAACATTGTTGGACCTCTTTCTGTCTTTGACACCAACTGGACAATGGTGGCTGCTGAGCAAACTCTTGCCCATCAATGCTCTCTGAATCCCGTAGAAGGTTCTCAAGCCTCTGCATATTAAAATCTTCAAAGAGAGAAAGAGAAAAATACAAACATACCAGAAATCCAACATTGCAATTCCACTACCACTGACTTCTTTTGTGGCATTTCCATTGCTTTTAATACAGGGACAGTCCAGTGA
The DNA here is from genome assembly GCF_001515645.1 of Sinocyclocheilus grahami. NCBI lineage: Eukaryota > Metazoa > Chordata > Actinopteri > Cypriniformes > Cyprinidae > Sinocyclocheilus > Sinocyclocheilus grahami. Next base: position 64,795 of record NW_015507436.1, on the reverse strand, counting down.
TAGCTTATTTCAGATCAACCCTAAACAAACACGCCCCTCTTTGCTCCACCTCCAAAATTCATGTACACATGTTACCGCCTGCTCCGAGCCCCGATCGTGAGGTTTACTTGCACAGCGCTCACTATCTGTCCTCCGTTACACACACAATGCAAGAGTGGATGTCTATTTATCATAGCAGAAGCTAAGCAAAATAATGCTTCAAAAAATATAGCTAATATAATGAACACACGACAAGGAAGCACAAAAAATAAACACACAGTAACATTAGACCTACACAAAAGTATACAAGAGTTTGTTGTTGGTCGCCAGCAGCGCAGCTCCAGACAAACAACTCAAAACACTCACAACTAACATTACAACAACAGTATTTCTTGTTTCAGTGAAACCGCAAAACCAGTTAACATTACTTATATTTGGAAGTGAAACAATGTAAAATTAGCGTCTGTTTTCAGGCATTACCGCTTAAAGTTAGGTCTCTCCATTAACGCAGGTCCTAAAGCTCTTGCCTGATCATAATCCCTTCATTTTCCAGTGATATTCCTCGGATATTTTCTCTTTTGTATCATCTCATCTCTGTTTCTACAGACTTTCTGCAAATTGCCCTCTCCTCCATCATCATTTGCTATGATGCTCGGTCCGACCAACTTTTAAAAAATCGACTACTGCACCTTTAAATTGGACAACTGTTGGTATTTTAAGCATTAAATGAGGTAAATTCCCTGTTTTGTGTTGACACGACAACTTGCCAGTGTAAAAAAATATGTTCACACTCCTTTTCCTCGCTCCACTGCCGCTGAGAAGCCGCCATCTTGTTTGAATTTTTTCTGACAGCTCCAAGTCGGTCATGTGATTCACTATTAGCATTCTGATTGGAGGATCTCAAAATTGCTGACAACCAATCTAACGGATCCAGCTACAATTTTGTTAGCCATTCTCAAAGGGAAAGTAGCCAAGCAACATTGCTCAAAAAGTTTCCCCGTGTATCATCACCTTCACTGTTTGGGAGTAACAACCGCATTTACTTACAGATGTGTCTCAATGTTCTCTACACGCAACTGCTTACAATAGGGTATATGTCGAACGTCACGTGACCACACCGGAACCCTGGGTTACTCGCTTCCGCTTGCTGGCAAGTACGTTAATGTGCTATCGTAACTTGTTTGTAAGATTGTTGTTATTCGTATTATTTGCATGTTCTTTTTTATTTTAATATCTGAATGTTTTTGAGAAGAAAATACCTTTGTCAAAAGCCTTAAAGTATCAGAAAAAGGAAAATCCTAACAGAGAAATGATTGAAGTGATTGAAGAACTGCAAAAGAGGCTGGAAGAGGTTACACTGAAGCAGTCATTTGGTTTGGAGAGGTTTTCATCATCGAGATGAGACTTAAACAAAACACATAAGCCTGGTTTCACAGACAATGTTTAGGCTAAGCCAGGATTAGGCCATTTAGTATATTTTTATAAACATGCCTTAGAAAAAACATTATTAGTGTGCATCTTGAGACAAAACAAAGGCACTGATTAAAATGTGTTAAAATCAGTCAGTGCAAGTTTCTTTTAGTAGAAATAATCTGGTATGCTTTGAAGGTAATATTTCTTTCAACATTTTAGATTTGCCAGCTACCGCCATCTGCAAGCATTTTGGAGAATGATTGAACCTGCAACTAGGAGAATTGTGCGTGTTGGTACACGGACATCCACTTCCAACACAGCTGGAGCACCTGACAAGGCAGCTGATCCACCTCGTCGACCGGTAAGAATGGCTCGTACTGCATCATTTGGTTGCTTTAAGTTGTCCATGTTACAGTGTAATTTATACAGTGAGTAATATTAATCAATAACACAGTGATGGGCAACTTCAGAGTTTAGCTCCAAACCTAATTAAAACACCTGCCTGTAGCTTTCTAGTGATCTTGAAGACATTGATTAGCTTTTTCATGCGTGTTTGATTAGGGTTAGAGCTAAACTCTGCATGACAGTGGCCCTTCCAGGACCGAAGTTGCCCAGCCCTGCAATATCATGTACTTATTGTAGGGTATTGTAGGGTTAGGATTAGTTATGCATAGTTACATGTAAGGACATGTAACATGTCTAACAATGACACTAAAATAAACTGTTACCCATTATTTGTTTTTTAAAAGCAAATTGATTATTAATCCGCACCAAAGACGACAGTAATATCTATTTCAATATACTTAAAAACATACATACATTTATTATAAAAAGGAAATGATCATCAGTATTAATGCCAAGACTTGCTCCCCTGCCTCCTTACTAGAGCCGATGCCTTCCACTGATCGATGAACTGTTCCTCTTCTTGGTTTACCTGTCGCTGGGTCTGAAGGAGAAGGATCTGGGGGATCGGTTCAACATTCATCAGTCCACCGTCAGCAGGATCATAAAGACTTGGGTCAATTTTTTATATACTTTACTGGGTGCTGTCGGAATATGGATGTCTCCTGAGGACATTAGAGCCACAATGCCGAGGGTGTTCGGCAAATACTCTGACACCCAAGTTATCAAGAACAAGCCACTGGTCAAGGCATGGGCCAAATAACCTGTAGCCATACAAGTTATGTTTCAGCTTGAGTGGTTTTCATTAACTGTCCTCTACTCTTGTATATATGTATCTTATATTTAGAGTGAATGAAAATAGAAAACTTACAGTGCGAAAATATTTTTTTATTTGAAATGTTTATTGTCATTAAAATAAATCTGTAGAAATCATTTTCTCTTTGTTCATTGTATTATATACATCACAATTCTTGTTACTTTTGAAAAAAAAATGTTTTAAAACATTTTTATTAAATGAAACATTTAATTTTAATACATAAGAGCTCACAAAAAGTCTTTAAAAAAAATATGAAATATAAAAATGGTCAAGAAACCAACTTAAGGGGTTAGTTTACCCCAAAATGTCCACCCCCCCAAATAATTTACTCACCTTGAAGTTGTTCCAAACCTGCATGAGTTTCTTTCTTCTGTTGGACACAAAATAAAATATTTTGAATACTGGTAACCAGGCAGTTGACTGTAGCCTTTGACTTCCATGTAAGGAAAAAATACTATGGAAGTGAATGTCTACAGTCAACTATCTGGTTTCCAGCACTCTTCAAAATATTTTGTGCTCAATTGCATTATCCTGCATCAATCGTTACACACTTTTGGAGAAGGACAAGTACTTTGGCATATACACATTAAAATAAAACTGGTCCACCCTCTCTCTGATGGCTACTGTTACCTTCGGGTCAGCATATATTCGCTGCACCATCATATCTTCCTGGGCACAGACAACAAAATCGCACCACTGCAGGCCAGTGATCAACAGTTGACCCTGGATCTGCCAGAAATAGGAGTGGCTTTCACGGAGTGCTGAAGTGCCATGCTGCATTTGAATATACTTACAGTCCACGTAGCTCTTCACGTTAGGGCACTTGATCTCGACCAGTCCAAAAGGGGGCTGTGTGGATGGATCGTAAATCAAGCCATCTGGTGAGGCACCAAGCCAAGGAGCATCAGGGTGAATGATGAGGCCGCAGGGTCTGTAGTTAACATTTTTCATTTTGGAGTACTCAACAGCAGCTTCAGACTCCATCTCTGCACCTCTTTTCATTTCTGCAGTCTGCTTTGTTCCTTTGAGGATTCTTTCCACAAGAGACTCTGCAGAACTCACTCCCCTGACAAAACACACCTCTCTGAAACGTGAAGAGGTAATTCTAGGCCTACGTAGCTGATGCCACTCCTGTTCTGCTGCTTGCTCTCTTGTGGCAGCCTCAATCTTATAGGCCATATCCAGTGTGATCATCAAGCTCTTAAGGTGGAAATGCTCCTCCTCAGTGCACACATGCATGCATTTTGTAGGTTCAAGCCTGTACTCACCAAGAGGCAGTGGTGGGTAAGATGGACAATCTTGGTGCATGTTGACTGACTTTGTTGGCATTATAGGCTGCTGGTAAGAGAGTACACTCCCCTTCTGCACCAAGCCAAATGCTGTCTCTACAAGGGTCTTCTCTTCACATATGCCCATAGTTGCCACTAAAGGTTTCTCTGTGATTGCAAAGTCTTTGAATGTGTCTTCAATCTGCACCAAAGACATGTCAAGGGGGTCCCCAACCAAGCCCTTGTAGAGTGTACTTCTGTTAAAGACAGTAATACTGAAAATGTTAAAGGAAGCAATGGTCACGCACTGACAAGTAAATATGTATAAGAAACAGTTTTACCATATTATTTCGAGAAGAGTACAGCAGGGGTATTCAAAAATACCTATGAGTGCAGCATCTCCTATCCACCTTATTCTTTAACACGCAAGTAAACCTATGGGTGAGACTTTTACTATACTGCCTATGACCCTGTAGATTGTATAACCATCCATGAACCATGCAGTATTTACAGTGATGGGTTCGGGTCCAACTTTCGAATAATGGTCGGGTCTGCGTAGTACATTTAAGGCATTTCTCAGGTCTGCACGGGTTCGGGTCCCACTTTTAAATAAAATACGGGTCCGGGTCGGTTCCTTGCAGCACATTTACGGGTCTCTTTGTGTTCGGGTCAGAATTTTTGGACCCGTGAAGACCTCTACTCCACAAACTATAGGAACAAAACAGTTAAATCTAGGATTTCTATTGCCATTTTTGTGATCTCTCACAATTTAAAAATCTGATAAGATTTTTTTTTAGTGTGGTGCAGCCTTAATTGACTCACCTGATTCCTCCTTCCAGTCGGGTGAGTCTTGGTCTGGTGATGACCTTCTTGTTTATTGGCCCAGGTTTCACTCCCTGATAGGAAAAAACACAATAATATATAAAATATAAGAGACAAGAAAATGAAAAAGAAACCACACAAAAAACTAACTAGTCAGGCAAAGTAACTATCTATGACTGCCTATGTCAAAATGAGGGCAAACAAATTGCATTTAATAATACATTTACATCCTTATAAGGTTCCTGATCATTACAAGCAGAAATGTGGCATTGACAAAACATGCTTCCAATATTGTCTATATGATAATATAACTAATGACAGGAGTCGCGTCTCAACACTCACAGCTGTTCTGGGCTTGTGCCACTGTTGCTCTGTCTCAGTGCAGGAGTGGACAGGGGGCACAACCTGCATATTAAGCTCAGAATAATGTGCTGTTTGCAACAGCAATGCAACAATGTGGTTGCACACAGCAGTCCCAGCTACACATGAGCACCGGTGTGAAACCAGGATGACAGGGTATGAATCCCGAAGAACAATCTGTACAAAAATATACGGAGAGAATTTTTTACTACAAATAATGACATTGACTTGAGTATCAGTTTAGTTAGGTTGCTGGGGCAAGTTTGACAATGCCATTAATAACAAAAATGCAATAGCAGAATTTGTTAATTTTGGAATACCTGATTATGAATAACATGGAATAAAAAACAAACTCAGGACTTACAGTGTCAACTATCCTCATCCTTTAACAAGTAGAGAAACAACAACAATGAACTTGGAACAACCCTTATGTAAATTAACCATAGTTTTACAGTAAATAAAACAAAAAAATGGTTATTGTAGTTAAACCATTGTAACAACAAATTAACCATAATTTTGTTACACTAACCATAGTTTAACCATGGTATTTATAATAAAGTAGTAGTTATACAAATGGTATTCAATTCGCCAAAAAACTATGGTTACTACACTTATACTATAATAAATCCATGGTTAATTTTCGTAAGGTAACTCTGCCTCTCAGGACAATAAAGAGACTTGGAGATGATCACAGATTCGTCTATTCTTACTCCAACTCCGAACGGCTTAATAAAAACTGTCCCTGAACTGGAACAGACAGAACTGGAACAGAACAGCCACGCCATCCCTAACATTACTCTCAGGCTGTGTGGCTTCTCGCTTTTCCTCATAGACCTGTGACATGCTGCCTTAATGCTGACATCACCAGTCAGCTTGTCTTTATTAGATACTGGTGAAAAAAAATCACAACGTGTTAATGTGAATATGTAGATCCATCCATACATACATAAAAAAGACTAGGCAGATTGTTAGCATTAGCTAGCTAGCGACATTGTACAGCATTTCCGCTCCGCTAGCTTACATACCCTCGTAGTCCATAATGTACGAGGAAGCATATAACTTGAATCCCTTATCCATTTTGGTGGCTGGATGTTTTAGATGTTAGCGAGCATATCCGATGGACATCGGTTATTCGCATCTTTGGTAGCTCCTGAAGGCTTCGTGTATAAAACACTGCCATGTCAGCGTAGAGCGTACAAAACCGGAAGCGATCTACTATGGTTTGCGGAACGCGGAAGTAAGATAGCGCATATACCCTATAGTGTTTCGAATGCTGTCTGTATGCACAAGTACCTGAAGTCAAGCAGTGTTCTATCTGTGATTATTTCCTCTAATTAAAGCAAAGTAGTGTAGTAAAGTATTATCAAAGATGGCGACATCCATACAACTAAAAGTCTTATCACAATTAACACGACAAGAGTCCAGTCGAGGCATGACTTCATCTGTTAAATCTGAACCAGCAGCAGCTTTTATAATTGGAGTAGATAGGATTATTTGAGTCATACACACACAGCACACAACTTGAACACTGCAAAAAATGCTTTTCCTACTTAGTTTTTTTTGTCTTTATACTTGTTTTCAGCCAAAATATCTAAAAATTCTTAAATCAAAAAGGATTTTCTAGACAAGTAAAAATTATTGTCTTGTTTTCAGAAAAAACAAGTCAAAATTAAGTGAGTTTTTGCTTAGAACAAGCAAAATAATCTGCCAGTGGGGTAAGCAAAATAATCTTATTTCAAACAGAAAACAAGATTATTTTGCTTACCCCATTGGCAGATAATTTTGCTTGTTTCAGGCAAAAACTCACTTAGTTTTGACATGTTTTTTCTGAAAACAAGACAATAATTTTTACTTGTCAAGAAAATCCTTCTTGATTTAAGAATTTTTTGATATTTTGGCTGGAAACAAGACAAAAAATCTAAGTAGGAAAAGCATTTTTTGCAGTGAAGTGACAGTTTTCAACCAAAATTGATTTTACAGACATTTAAGGATGGCAGACGTATTCAGATACTTTTTGGGAGCACTATATACTGACAGTATTAATGATGCACCATTTTTCACTGAGCCTCGTTTGCGGTCAAGTAACATTTTTTTTTTTCTGTTTCTTGTTAGGAATCAACAGCCAACTTTCCTTTCCCTTCTCCTCCTCCACTCATCCCAAAGGCATCACAGCCCCAACTCAGTGGGATCAATCCTTTTTCTAGGAGCGCTGGTGAGTAAAGATCATCTGTACGTCTTGCCTGGTTTTGGCATCACTGACTCGAAGCTCTGAGACGGTTACACTGAATGAGTCTGAGCTGACAGAATCAAACTTTTCTTGAATCACTGCACTTTTCGTTCTGTTTGACAACTGTCAATTTTAACATCCAACCCTGATCATACATCTCTTGCAGAATTAGTAAAGAGGGATAAAAAAATGCAGTTTGTTTTGTCTTATTTGAAAATACAAAATAATAACGGGTCAATTTAAAATGTAGTTATTTTGTCTTGTGGACTGTATATAAACATCTGTTATGTGAAATAGCTTAGTTGGGGGATTACTAAATAAAATGCCATTTTAATTTTATTTTTTATTTAAAATTTATTAAAAAATAAAGCCTTTTCAAATTTTATCCACTTAACATATAACATAGTCAATAAAGTTCATTTAATTTTTCTTAGGGTTCTTGAAGTGGAAATATGGAAAACGGTGAATTTTACATTTCTGATTTCTGGGCCTGGAAAAGTAAAGGTTAATAAGATCTTAAAAAGCAAAAAGAAAGTTGTGGAAATTTGTTGGTCAAAAGGTGCTTTTATCTGGAATAATTATGTAATATTTATGTTTGACATCCATATATGGCCAGTATTTTTGCACACGTTAGATATTTTAAAGTTCAAACAAGAGTTTTTTTAACAAGTTTAATATAAGCATAATTTTCTTTCTTTGTTACAGGACAAAAATTGTCTGGGACAATGAGTCCGAATCAAGGGTCCATTTCACAGGTAGAAATCCTTATAAATGCCTATATTTATCATAACTGTCATGCAAATATTCAGGTTAATTGTTTTGTTCATAGGGTCCCTAATGAAGGTTCGTAATTGAGGAATAATCATCAAATGAGGAACTCTGGGATGGACTTTCAGCCTCGTGACTAGTGTTCACATGACCAAGGGATTCCATAGGCACACCCCTTCAGTTCCACTAGAGGAGGTCAGAGGGGCCTATGCATCTTTATATACAGTAACACCTGTGGTTACAGAAATACACTGAGGACATAGAGTTCTTGATATAATCTGTTAAGGGTTTGGTGCCCAGTCTTCTTTGAATGAAGACACTGAACAGCTGAGGCACAGCTCCCCGTGCTGACTCTAGGGATTTGTGTCATTCCCTTTGGGAACGGGGACCAGATGGAAATGGGTGCTGAGCAAAGGTGCTGTGACCTATGGAAACATTAATTTAAGACGTCTCCTCAGCTGGCAATGTCAGTAAATTGTATAACATGTAACACTTCCATCCCTCATCCCACCCCCCCACATGCAAAATTATTGTAATAATTTAAGTGGCTTTCACAATTCAAATGTTTAAGATATGGCGCCGGAGAGTAGTGAAAATGTGGGAAATGTTGTAATTGTACAGGTGGTCCCTTTGGGTCACAGCCTTGATTTATTCCAGAGGAAGAGATATTGAATTAAACATGTTTTATTCAATATCTCTACCAAAAAAAAAAAACTTTTTGTTGTAAAAAAAAAATCTAATAAAAAGCAATAGTATTTGTACATGCCAATGTATTTGATTAACAAGTAAAAATATAATTAGTCAACTAAAAATATGCTATGAGCCAACAATTCTTGTTGCATAGCAGAACAGTGGAATTTGACAAGATGTATGCCATCTTCTTTTACCATGAGTGTGCAGATCTGGCAGCAGAGGGACAAATGTTAGCAGAAGTGTGGAACTCTGGGAATTAGGTCTTGTGTTCTATACATACAGAGGGAACAACATGATTGAGTCACTACACACTCTGATGTTTCCAACACCACATTTCACACATAAATCCTGAAAAATACTTTTATTTAGTCTGTGACATTTTAAATTGAAAAAAAAGCATTTTTGTTTATGATGGTAATGACATATTCACAATTATACACCATGTAATTTAATTTAAGTCCAAAAGAAAAGGTAACAGTTTATAATTAATTTAATTCATCATATAACATGTTCCACCAACCCCATCCTCACAACCTCAAAATACAATTACACATTTTCCCCTACTGCATACATTTAGTACCAAAATATAGCACTACCACATAGTAATAGTAACATTATATAGCTTTAACAACATATCTTGTAACTTGAAATAGCACTGCGCATCCGACAGCTCTAAGAGAATTCACAATATTCTTGATCACTTTCTCTGTTTCTCTCGCACACAAAATCTGCCTTGTTTGGCAAGATGCCATCAGCTGCCATTAACATTTTTCAAATGGCTCACCAGTGTGTTTACAGTGTGTTCTTTTACTAGGAATATACACAGTGATTTATTTGAAATCAAAGTTTTTCATTAGTGGTCCCCACAATTCCCTGCAGTTAACACTACTGAAAATAAGTACAAGCCAAATGTTTTTTTTTTTATTCTAGCTATAACTATGTTGTTAAATATGTCTAAATATAACTATGTTGTTAAGGCTGAATTCTGATAGATAGATAGATAGATAGATAGAATAACCCA
>NW_015507436.1:35346-54163 GCF_001515645.1 Sinocyclocheilus grahami | reverse complement strand
ACAATTAACACGACAAGAGTCCAGTCGAGGCATGACTTCATCTGTTAAATCTGAACCAGCAGCAGCTTTTATAATTGGAGTAGATAGGATTATTTGAGTCATACACACACAGCACACAACTTGAACACTGCAAAAAATGCTTTTCCTACTTAGTTTTTTTTGTCTTTATACTTGTTTTCAGCCAAAATATCTAAAAATTCTTAAATCAAAAAGGATTTTCTAGACAAGTAAAAATTATTGTCTTGTTTTCAGAAAAAACAAGTCAAAATTAAGTGAGTTTTTGCTTAGAACAAGCAAAATAATCTGCCAGTGGGGTAAGCAAAATAATCTTATTTCAAACAGAAAACAAGATTATTTTGCTTACCCCATTGGCAGATAATTTTGCTTGTTTCAGGCAAAAACTCACTTAGTTTTGACATGTTTTTTCTGAAAACAAGACAATAATTTTTACTTGTCTAGAAAATCCTTTTTGATTTAAGAATTTTTAGATATTTTGGCTGGAAACAAGACAAGAAATCTAAGTAAGAAAAGCATTTTTTGCAGTGAAAGAAGCAGAGAAAGTGCTTCAATAAACAGATATTGTTTGTGGTTTGCCCTGACAGATGCTTCGACAGATGCGTGTGGACTCAAGTCATGTTTCTCCAGAGCACAACTTACATTTGATGGTTGTGTCCTTGTCTAATTTTGGAAATAATTGAAGAGAATAGAAGTGCAATGATTCTGACTAAAATTGACATTTTGCTAAAATATTTATTTTAAACATAGGTTTAATATTCTACATGTTATATTTATGAGAGCAGTAACTGTAAAGGGGGTATACATGTAATTACTACAGTTGTTACATGTAAAACAATTGCTATGTTAATTTACTATATTCAGAGTATACGTGTATATACACGTGAATACGTGTTCCCCATACCAGTTAACATTTAGTCTCTGTTTTGTTTTTAGCATTTTAAATATGTTTTATGAGTTTTGTTTTAGAATGTGATGTTTATATGTTAACCCTTTTTTTGCGAATGTGAATGTTGCCTTCAGTTTTCACATTGTTTGGAGGACAATGTTGGGCAGGATGTAGGGGCCCACTGAAATTCTTAATCTTTAATTTAAGCAGGATTGGCTGATTGCTCATTACAGGAAGTCCCTTGTACCTGCATCAGCCTAGCAGTTGTGTATTTTGTGACAATCATGTTCATGAATCTGATTTCAGTGGCACAGCTGTGTAGTATCTAATACAGAGATTGTTGACAGTATTGTGTGCATATTGCTGCATTGTGCATGGTGTTCACTGCACAATATTGTATTATTGTTTACACCTTCAGTAACTTGTACATTATTTCCTAATAAAATGCTCTAACATCTTTTTCCACTTTTTTCTCCACCAGACACCCTAGGAGATGGTTCATCCTAAGATGCACAGATCTACCTATCGCCGTCCATCATTCCCACATTTGTATTTTATTATAGTGTCTAGTTGAACGCGAGCAGCGCGATGCAATGCCACAAAAGAATAAAGCCCATTATAATCACTGATGTGGCCTACACTGGATGCGGCACGACTCGACAAATCCCCATCAGTAAAATGATTCCTCGTTCTATTTCTGGCATAGTCCAAGCTCTTTGCAACATTGGTTGCGTCTGGTGTGACATGGTGTTGCATTAAAAACATGAGTTCTACTGATTCATCTGCTTGCTCCGATCCGGCGCTGCGTGGCAGCAAGTACTTTCAAATGTAGAAGATTCATTGTATAGACGTCGTATAGAGGTAAAGAACACGGCTCATTAACAACTAAAAACGTTTGATCAAATGCAATGTTTATCAGATGCTACGATCTTTCACAGACGTCTCCGCAACTTGTGTTTGCTATCGGGGATACATTTACAGTAAGCTAATTGTGTATTTTGTCATCTTATTTAGGCTAATAATATTGAAAAAAGCTAAGGAATCATATGATCAGAATGTTAAAACAAATAAAAATCATACCTTTCTGAGTAGATATTGAAGCGTGTCCCAGCCAGGTTCATCACTTGTTGCGGTTCCCTTATACATTTCCGATGTGGTCTGTGTGTATTTACAGCACGTTTCTATATTTGGTTGTGAATATTTGCAGCGCATGTGTTGTCAGACTGATCAAGATGTTTTCTTAATTTGCTGGTGCTTTTTCTATTTGCATGTGTTTTTTTTTTTATTTGCAGCACGTTGAGCTCTCTCAGCCACCATACTCATAGGGCAAAATGTGTTAAAATGTAAGACTCCATGCAAACATATACTGTATTGACCCAAATATAAGACGATGTTTTTTTCTTGGAAATACATCTGAAAAAACGCGGTCGTCTTATATTCAGGGTCTAGACTTTGACATGTCAATAATACACCCACAACAATAGGTGGTGCCAAATACACATAAAACGAGTGTGCCATGAAATACGTAATGTAATGCGTGTTGTAAAGATCGCGAGTAAAAGCAAAAGAAAAAGAAAAGCTTACAGCTGCATGAGTCGTGACTGTCACGTTAGCCTGATGGGACCAAACTCCCTTTGTGATTTTAAAACGTAAGACAGTACCCAGATTTGAAGACTACAGTAAGATTTAACTTCTACTGTTAATAAGATTTTGGTAGGCTACTATTAGATGGATAGCCTAAATGTCCTAATTCAGATGGGCTACCTGCTTTTTTTTTCTTTTTTTTTTACAGTATATCAAAAAGTGTATATTTTTTTATGTGATTGTTGGTACATTTTACCAGTTTTTACCATACTTTCAAAACAAAAATTAAAATAGGAAAAATATGCAATATGAAAATAATTGAAGACAAAATGTGTTTTACTGAGAAAAAACAAGATTTGGTTTTTAAAAAGCCTTTTTCCAAAAGGTACATCTAGAAAAAGGGGGGTCGTCTTATAATCAGGGTCGTCTTATATTCGGGCCAATACGGTATTTAGTATGTGCTATGGCAGTAGGGAATATGCATGGGCATTAATTTGTGTCATGTTAAGGTTATGTTTAGTTTTTAAATAAAGCATAAACCATTCAGACATGTCTACATTCATACAGTGGGCTTCAACGGCTCACCGTTTTACAGCAGACTTATAGCCTACATAAACTAGATAAATCATCTAAATAAAATTAAAAACATAGAACAAATAAAATCAAAACGTTTATTTTAAGGCCCTTTGGGAATCCTGCAGCTGTCAGTTGGGACGGGACCCGGAAGAAAAAAACAAAAACATTTTGAGTGGGCTTTTTTTCGGGATCTGGCAACCTTCATATTCATAACAGAAAGTGAAAGTAAACTGTACTTTTGTATCCATGTGTCACCATTTTAAACAGATAGAATCGATTATTTTCAATACAGAATATCTTTACATCTTTAATAGAATCATTTATAAATGTTTAGGTAGGCATTTATGTGTAGCTACCTGATGGAAAACGTGTAGGATTTATGTGAATTGGTATGTATACTGTTTTTCACCTGAAAGCAAATGGATAAAGTTTGTTGGGTGTTTGACGCCATCTGCGATTCTTCAAATGTCCAAACAGCATTTGTGTTTAAATCTTACTAACCTTATGTATGTGAGTGAATGATTGTTTGTCTCTTCCGTTTCCACCACCAGTCAGTAGTGGAGATCAAACTGTTCAGATCCAGCATGGATAAAACACAAACATCTGGAGATGAAGATTTGTTTCCAGGATGGAGGTACTTTGAGTAAAAACACATTATGTTATAGAAAAAAGTGTATTTTGAAATATTCAGATATATTAAGATGATTATCATCATTAAACATTAAATCTGTTCCGTTTTAGCTCAGTTCATCAGAAGAGATCAGAACCAGAGTCCAGCTTTGTGTCTATGAAGAGTGACTGGTCTATGGATCCGCCAATACAATTCAAGAGTGGAGATTCACAGCCTGGTCTCAGGTATAACTTATGTATAAAAATATGATTTTGTGTGTGATTATAGTATTTATATTATCATGTATTTTCTACGAGTGATCATAAATTCTAACAATTCTAACTGTTGTTTGTGGTTTTTATCTTTATCTTATAATGTAATATATATACAGTATGTAAATATATATATATATATATATATATATATATAATCTATGTTGCATATATTACTTTAAATACTGTAATTTAAAGAATGAACTTTAACCTCTCTGTGTTTTAGCTCAGTTCATCAAAAGATATCAGAACCAGTGCCCAGCTGTGTGTCTATGACAAGTGAGGCGTCTATGGTACATCCGATACAATTCAATTCAAGGTATAGCATATGTGTTATACGTTGTTATTCTGAGTGCACACGAATAAACATAGAGTCTTTACAGATACGAAAGATGCATGACTTTTATCTGCATGACCAAAAATGAGGAAGTATTTTAAGAGCAAATGATCGCAGCGTCAAGCAGTAGCCCAAGCGCGCTAGTGTTCAGCTTCCACACTTGAACTGCGCACTTTTTTCTAGGCTAACATTAGATTGAGGTGCCATGTAAAGTTGCTACTACATACATATTTCAGATGATAAGCCATATTTGAGGTTGATGAATGTTAGGTGAGCATATGGATGTCCTGCCCAATGTACCATATTACCACATAGACCAGCCGTTAATGATTTGTCCATCACGGACTGCGTGATTTCGCCACTTTGTGTAGATTTTTTTTCTGCGACTAATAAGCAGCCCTAGTATGATGAATATATATTTCTATGCTATACATTATGTGCAAAAGAGTTATAAAGCACAGTTTAAATGGACAGTTTTAACAGACAAATGGACAAAGGACAGTTTAATTCCCTATATTAAAAATAAAGATAACGATGAAGATAGTAAAGAAAAACACAAGCTCAGTGTTAACAAATAAAAGGAATGTTCTGCAGGAACACACATTCTCTCTGAACACAGTAACCTGTTACTGTCATTTATTCTGTAAATGGAAAAAAACGACTATATTCAGTCACACGCTGTTATCATTTTACAGTTACTATCATAAAATACTTATATTACATGTTTGACTTTTAAACCTAAATTTAACGTCCAATAACAGATTTCAGCAAATTTAATATTATTGTGCTGAATATAAATGTTCTCCCTCTTTACTGCGTTCGGTCTGTTTGACGCACATGCTCGTTCAGTGAAGTCTGAAGTTTAACGCAGATTGTCAGGAAGAGCCTTCATGCAAAATAGAAACATTCATGTGAATATATAACATTTACAGAAAAGTATATATCCGTAAAATGCAGATTATGCACTGAGGAAACATATCGCACATTAAACAGCACACACATCTGTCAAAGTGCCTGACAGGACAAGCCGTGTTAAACATTATGCTAATGCATTAGCTTGAAATTGAAAATAAAGCATTCACATGTGTCGGGCACCTTGGATTTCCCGCAGCAGCTAATTCTGTTTCATCTGCTATTTATAGCTGCATTTTGTCCATAGAAATGCATTATTCACTTACGCGACTGGCTGAAGAATTCCGTGAGCGGTGGGCAGACACGACTAATCGATAATGACATTCGTTGTTGATGATTTTCATTATCATTATCGATTTTATCAAGTAGTTTTTGCAGCCCTAATTTAAACAGTTCAAGAGCATTTCCCTGAATGTCCACTCAATGCTCCAAATGAGAGATCAGAACAGAGTGGTCAATTGTATCAAATGCCGCATTCAAATGTAATAGCACTAACACAGCAGAAAATTAAAAGATTTTATATATAGGCCTATACTGTATATATATATACCGTCTAGGTTGCATATATTACTTTTTATAAAGTAATTTAAAGAATTAACTTTAACCTCTCTATGTTTTAGCTTAGTTACAGAACCAGAGCCCAGCTGTGTGTCTATGAGGAGTGAGGCGTCTATGGTTCATCCAATACAATTCAATTCAAGGTATAGCATATGTATAAAAATATGACTATGGTATGGCATTTATATTATCATGTATTTTCTACAAGTGTTCAGAAATTCTAAAAAATTCTGTTGTTTGTGGGGTTTATCTTTATGATACACAGTGCCTTGCGAAAGTATTTGTATTCATGTTGTTGCCTTGTTAAACTGCTTTAAATTACATCATTCACATCAGCCTCCCTACACCATAATGACAAAGCAAAAAAATAACAAATAAATAAATACAAAACTTAAAAAAAATGATTTTGGGAACTTTGCAGATTTATTAAAAATCTAATCTCAAATCTAACAGCAATAACACAGCAGACTTGGCAGAATCAAGAGTCAGTAAAATACCATTTAGAACTTTTACCAGTGCTGTTTCTGTGCAATTTTTCCTAAAAGCTGATTGGAACACTTCAAAAATATTGTTATTAAGCACCTCTGTAGTTGATGAAACGCTGTTTTCCCTAACATTTTAGACATAAAAGAAAGATTAGAAACTGGCCTAAAATTAGTCAGCACTGTCGGGTCTAATATAAAGGGGTCCTATTATGCTTTTTCACTTTTTCAACTTTAGTTAGCCTGTAATGTTGCTGTTTGAGCATAAAAAAAAGATCTTACAAAGAAGTTACAAAGCTCAAAGTCCAATTCAAAAGGAGATATTTTATTTAACAGAAATCACTTTTCAAAAACTACAACGAACAACTCGTTTGGACTACAACGCATATTTTCCGGGATTTGTGAGAAAAAAAAATCGTCATGGTGGGATCCAGAAAGTTAAAACTGACTCAGGAAGCTGGTGCAGAGTGGAGGGACAGAGGGATCATGACAAGAAAAAGGGATATTTATCCTAATATACCTTTTCTTGTCCACAAAAAAAAAAAAAAAGTGATATTTGTCAAACATCGCCAGAGATTCTGTGGGGAAGGGACCAACTGAGGGGTTAAAGGGTTAGTTCACCCAAAAATGAAAATTAACCCATAAATTACTCACCCTCAAGGCATCCTAGGTGTATATGACTTTCTTTTTTCAGATGAATCCAGTCAGACTTATATTAAAAATGGTCTTTGATCTTTCAAGTTGTTTCATGGCAGTCAGCGGGTGTTGTAGTGCTTCAGTCCAAAAGAAGTGAAATAAAAAGTGCCCATCCATTAAAAAAAGTGTCTCACACAGCTCTGGGGGATGAACAAAGGCCTCCTATAGCAAATCGGTGCGTTTTTGTAAGAAAAATAACCATATTTAAAACGTAATAATCACTTTAATCTAGCTTGCGCTCACTGTTGTTCATGGAAGTAGCTCCGGGCAGATGATGTAAGACTTCTTTTGGACTGATGCCCTGCAACACCCACTGACTGCCATGAAACAGCTTGAAAGATCAAAGACAATTTTTTTATATAGCTCCGACTTGCTACTGCCAATACATCCGCAACATGCTGCTGTGAGCATGTAAGAATATTGCTGCTGCAAATATAACATACATGAAATAACCCCCATATAGCATACATGAATCACCTCGTAGGAGATCTGAGCTGGGGGAGGTGGAGGGTTTCTGAAGCAAGCTGCACTGTTTATGGGAAGCTCTAGTCATATATTTAAATGTTGAGCAGCGAGCTCATTGGCTACCGATACAGGAGAGAACCAATCAGCTGTGCCATGTGATAATGATGTTATCAGGTCAGATTGAGTTAGACCTATCGGACTGCACCATGCCAAAACTCTGTATTTAAACTTTGCTGTTTTCACCGCTTTCTAATATTGTATCAAATTGTCCCTTAGTATCTCATATGAGATTTATCTTATCTTTTTTCCACCTTCTTTCAGCCCTTATGCAGACCTGTCAAAGAGCACAAGTATCATCATTAAGCCAGGGCTCAGCTGTTGGTTTTTGACACCTCCTTAAAACAGCTGAAAGCTCAGTACAAATAAACAAATAGTTTGATGTGATCGTACGAGATGATCGAACAGCCTTAGTAGGTCTTGTAATATTAAAACTGGTGGGGACTCTGAATGTAATAGGTTTGTGATCAGAAATAGCATGGTCATCTATTGCAAATCACATACTGTCAGGTCGTGTGAAAGCACTAAATCAAGAGTGTGACCATGTATATGAATAGGAACATTCACAAGCTGTACCAATTCAAAAGAGTCAATAAGGCTAATAAATTAGCTGGACAACACACATGTATGTTAAAATCCCCAAGGATTAAGAGTCTATCAAAATTGGGGATAATTCCCCCTAAAAAGTCTAAAAACTCTGGGTTAGGTTGGATGATAAATGACTGAAATCTCAATTCGATTATCCAATTCCAAAACAAATAGCTGAAGTTCAAAACTCGAATAGACACCAGTCACTAACATCCAACAGTTATAGTTCTGTTTAAAAATGGAAGCCAGTCCTCCCCCTCGAACCACCAAGCGAGGAGAGTTAAAAAATTTGCAATCAGATGGTACCAGTTCAGAAAATGGCCTCAAGTCCCCTGGAGTAATCCAAGTTTCTGTGATAAACAAAAAGTCTAAACTGCGTAAAGTAAAAAGATCATATAGGATAACCGTCTTGTTTGTCGCTGATCTGGCATTAATCAAAGACATCCTAATCTGCTGCAACTCAATGGTCTGCTGTGGTGCCCAGGATAGCAAACGAAGATGACTAGCATAGACACCGCCTCGGCACGCAGATGGGAAGTTGATCTGGCAGATCCCATACAATCGGTGTATTTCACGCATACAGTGGTTCTAGCGAACGCCCCACAACGAAGTGGCCGCGCTCTGCCATTTAAGTGCAAAGGCCAGCACGAGGCAGGAAATCCACACAGATAGTCCGGTAAAGTCACCAAAGGAGAAGCAAACTATGTTCCACACTGGACATCATGGAGTAGCTTTTCAGTGACGTCTTTAATGTCAATCAGTATTTGACCTTTATATATTAAAAGGGAACATTCTGTAAAATAGCTAACAAAAAATACATTCAAACAAACAAATGAGCAAGTACAACAGGCAGTGGACAGCATGCCATACACACCAGAACCATCTTTCCCATCTATCACAACCAGGACTCAGCCAAACTGAGCAATCAATGAAGAATGGTCTTGGTTAAGAGTGGTGACCAAGAAGCAGATGGTCACTGTAGTTGAGCTCCATGATCATATATGATGTGATCTGGGGAAACCCATCACATGGTGAAATTTGACCTATTACAGAAGTTATGGTTATCTGAAGTTGGCTGATTGCTATGATTTTCAGGAATGGAATTTTGAGAAAAATAGTTTTAAAGAGAGGCAATGAAAAAAAAGCACAACAGTCAAGTATCACAATTAAAAGTCACTTTACTGTGGTAAAATACTTATTTTAGTCACTGTACATGTTGTAAAAGATACAAAATGGTCACTTTGACCCCAAGGAACACACAGCACCTACAAACATTTGAACATTAAGTATATATCTGTTTATTATGACATTCAATGTATCACTTATTTAACTCATTTTCTGTTTGTATAGTATGTAGCCTATTGTAAGTTACATACTCTATTAACAATTGAATATAAAAATATTTCATAGTGTCAAAGTCTATAAAAATATTTTGTGCATTGAATTTATTTAATACACCGAGTTTCACAATTTGAGTTGAATTACTGAAATAAATTAACTTTTCCACGACATTCTAATTTATTGAGATGCACCTGTATATATTTCATATTATAATTCAATTAGTGTAATATTATATTATTATATTTTCTGAACCACAGCTGTTCACTTTTATTTTTGAACTTTTTCATTGTGACCAGTGTGGAGCACTTACTGAATAAGAAATGATGATATTATTTAATGTTGTCAAATTTTCTGAAATATGTACTCAATAATGTGCTCCATTCACACATGGGTACAAGAACAGTGCCATCCTCTCAACCACAAAGACACAGTACATTGACCCCATATGGACTGGAGCTTTGAACTACTTGGGCAGTATCATCCAAGCAGTCAACCTTATTCCTTCTCAAGTTTCCTTTAAAGAGTCCAAAGCACCAGTAACAGGAAAACTTTGTGTGACCTGCAAGAAGGAAGTTCATTGTGATTGACACATGACGACCTGTCAAGATATGCCACAAAAGATACCACATCACAAAATAATTCTTATTTTGCCCCGCACAGTTGTCTGCATGGAGATGCATGTGCATTTCACCCAGTCCATAGTTCTCAAGGTAATGGTGCAAAAGGCTAATAACACAGTTGCTACCTTTCCCAGTCTGTATGGATTCATCCAACAGGAAAGTGACCTGTTTTGGCAAGGCCTCACGTGCTACACCAAAAACTACGTGGTGTTTTAAAATACATCAAACCTGGTTGGAGGGTATCACTGGGGTAGTGAATCTGTTGTGCAAAGGCCATGCTATAATGTATCATCCCCTCATAGCTACAAGGAATGTGTAGACCTAACTCTAACCCAGCAGGCAAGTTTGCTTTTGAATCCTTACAAAGTTGCTGATAGTATGAGCGTTCTATTCTAGCTTTCTCTAGATGATCGGTGGCCAGACGATGCAGCTCTGCCTTCTCTGCATAAGACCTATTGGCAGCCTCACTGATATTTTTTTATATTTCTGGCATGTCCAACATAAGTCAGTTGCTGGCCGCATTGTGACAACAAACAGCCCCACCTCCATGTATGTAACAAAATGTGTATTTTTTAATAAATTAGCAAAGTTGTCACAAATCTGTTTTTGCTGCTTTGTCATTATGGTGTATGGAGTGTATATTGATGTGGAGGAAATTGTAAAAACTAAAAAAATTAAAAGGGGTTCCCAAGGCACTGTGTATATATACAGTAAATATACATACATTGCACCAGCATAAGGTCTGACAATGGCTCTGAAGATTTCATCCCGGGACCTAACTGCAGTAAGGCAACCATTGTCTAGCATATGGAGGTCTGTGATATTCCTCCCCAAACCATCACTGACCCACTGCCAAATCGGTCATACCGGATGATGTTGCAGCCTGCATAATGTTCTCCACGGCATTTCCAGACTCTTTCACATCTGTCACAGGTGCTCAGTGTGAACCTGCTCTCATACGTGAAGAGAACGGGGCACCAATGGTGGACTTGCCAATTCTGGTGCTCTCTGCAAAGGCCAATTGAGCTGCATGGGGCTGAGCTGTGAGCCCATGCCACCCTCATGAAGTCAATTTGGTGAGAAACATGCACACCAGTAGCCTGCCAAAGATCATTCTGTAGGGCTCTGGCAGTGCTCCTCCTGTTCCTCCTTGCAAAAGGAGAATATACCGTTTCTGCTGCTGGGTTGTTGCCCTTCTACGTCCCTGTCCAGCTCTTCTCGTGTAACAACCCGTCTCCCGGTATCTCCTCCATACTTTGAGACTGTGCTGGGAGACACACCAAATCTCCTTGTGAGGGCACATATGGATGTGCTGTTCTGGAGGAGCTGGACTGCCTGTGCAATCTGATTGGGTTGTAGGTACTGCCTCATGCTACAGACAGTGACAAGGACCCTAACGAAGCCCAAAACGACAAATAAAGACAAATCAGTCAAGAAGAATAAGGAGAGAACAATTGCCTATGGCCACCACCTGCAAAATCGTTCTCTTTTTGGGGTTATCTTGCTGTTGCCTCTTCAGTGCACGTTGTCACTTTCATTTGCACCAAAGCAGTTGAAACTGATTTACAATCACTTATGCTTCCTAATTGGACAGATTGATATCCCTGAAGTTTAATTGACTTGGTGTTATACTGTGATGATTAAGTGTTATCATAATTTTCTGAGCAGTGTGTGTGTGTATAAATAGATAAAACTTTAAATACAGTCATTTAAAATATTAAATTTAATCTCACTCTGTTTAGCTCAGTTCAACTAAAGAGATCAGAATCAGAGTCCAGCTGTGTGTCTATGAAGAGTGATGCGTCTACGATTCACCCATTAGAATTTAAGAGTGGAGATACGCGGCCTGGTCTCAGGTATATCGTTCCTGTAAGAGATATGATTAGAGATACAGAATACATGAGACTTTGTGCTTATTAACTCATGTAATGTGGAATTTTTATTTTATAGCCATAAGGTCCTCAACACGTTAAGATCAAATCTTCTAAAGAAGTTTGCGTGTCTGTGTGAGGGAACATCGATGCAGAGAAACCCAACACTGCTGAATGAGATCTACACAGAGCTCTACATCACAGAGAGTGAGAGAGGAGAGATCAGTAATGAACATGAGGTGAGACAGATTGAGACACAATCCAGGAGAGCAGCAACAGAGGACACAGCCATCAAATGCAGTGACATCTTTAGAGCTTTACCTGGACAAGACAAAGCCATCAGAACTGGAGCACAACATACAGCAGATGAAGTTCTTCAGAATCTGTTACCTGTGGTTAAAGAATCCAGATCAGTTCGGTGAGTAACACTGAAAACAATCACTGCACTTTCAAAACATGATCACATTTATGATTTTAGCATGTGCTTTCTTACCAAAGCAACAAAATGGGGAAAATCTCAGAATCACATTTCTGGCAGTGAGCAGGAGAGGTGTGTGAGACACACTTACTAAAGCAGCTGAGGAGGTGTGTGTGTTTCTGTGTGAGAGCTGATGATGTAGAGCTCAGTGTGGAAGATGAAGATGAAGGAATGAATGTGAGGGGGTCAAAACTGACAGCAAACAGATTTCTAATGATGATTATATATTTGTTTTATTGTCTGTATGAATGACATTTGCATTTGTAAAATTTTCACATTTAATTTCTTTAATCACAGCTGGTATCAGTTCATCATTCATGTTCTTTAATCTGTACAGGTTTGCTTATTGTGGTGTCACAAATGAAGACTGTGCAGTTATACATTGATTTAAAAAAAAATATTATCTTATTAAGTAAGAAAATACAGGACATAAAACACTCAGCTAGTTGCAGGGGTGTGAAGTAACGAATTACAAATACTCACGTTACAGTAATTAAGTAGTTTTTATCAGTAATTGTACTTTTTTGAGTAGTTTAAAAATTGTGTACTTTTACTTGAGTACATTTTAAGTGATGTATCGGTACTTTTACTCCGCTATTTTCCTCCGTTTGTGGTCGTTACATGCTTATTTTAATTTTATTTTTATCCATCAACGTGATTGGATAGATAGTAATAGGTCTAGGTCAAGTATAATTTTTTTTAATAATAAATAAAAATTATGAAAAGTAGATAGAATAGAGAGTGCTAGTGTTAAAGGTTCAAGTTTTATATATATATTATAAATAGAAGAAAACAAGTAAACAGAATAGAAATAAAATAGAGTGCTAGTATAAAGGAGCACTACTTAGGTGTTGCAAAGGCTCTTTCTGTCACTTGCTTCAGAGAATACACTATTTTCAGAGAAAGGACAAATTGAAATCGCATCATATGACCCCTTTAAGAATATATTTAGCTATCACACAAAATAACTTGAGATTCACTTGCGAGTGCAGTTAAACAGTTTATTAGGAACAATCAAAGCTGACTTTTTAGCATCATTACTCCAGTCACATGATCCTTCAGAAATCATTCTAATATTCTGATTTGCTGCTCAGTTTTTTTCAGTTTTTTTTGATGAATAGAAAGCATCGTTTGTAACATGATAAATGTCTTTATCATCTCTTGTGTGCTAAATAAAAGTTTTAATTTCTAAATATACTGACTCCAAGCTTTTGAATGGAATAGTGTATATTGTTACACTTGGAGTAAGACTGGAGTAATGATGCTGAAAATGTAGCTTTGATCACAGGAATAAATTACATTTTAAAATATATTCAAATAGAAAGCAGTTATTTTAAATAGTAAAAATATTTCACAATATTACTGCTTTAGCAAATGCAACTTTATGTAATGAACAGTAAAACTAACATTTAAAAAAACTAAATTTAAAAAGCGAACAGTAAAATAAAAAAAAACTTGAGGTACAGTCTTGCTGCTTTGTTTGATGTGATGTGGGCGTTTACACGCCGCATGCTTCACGTGGTCGATTATAATATCTTGGTCGCATCAGATATAATGAAGGGAGACGTGAAAGACTGGACATCGTGTTGGTTTCATATGGATTACTTTATCACAGAATATTTGTTTTCGATAAGACTTGCTTAGTTTAAAAGTAGACATGTCAAGCTTTTTATAGATATATCTCTCATGTCTCTTTGTTGAGTATTTGCTGAGTTACAGTTAATTTTAATGACGCATTTCTAAATGAAGATCACGCAGACCAAGGCGGCAGACATTTTACCCAGTTTATTATTCTAAATTGTATCATAAGTTAAGGAAAATGATCGGTAAGTTTAAATATAAGGTTAACTGTCCTGGGGCCCGTTTTAATAAGGAGGTTCAACCAACTCTGAGTTAAAACTTGAACTCTGAGTTGACTTACCCTGAGATGGGAAACTCGGAGTGTTCGGTTTCAGAACAGCTGAATTGAGTTAGTTCAGTCAACTCTGTGTAGGTTGACTGAGTTTAGCGCGTGCACTACGACTATGAGAAGTAATGATCAATGGAGCTCCGATATTATGATTCACCGTGGCAACAGCACCGACAAAAAGACGTCTGCATACTTTGAGTCAACGCATAAGTTTAATTCTTAATCACTGTTTTAGTAACTGGCAGAACGGTAGGTTATTGAACTAATATTAAATTTCATAGGTAAAAAAACTAATAAATAAATAAAAAGAAGAACGTGACCGCAGCTAAAAATGAAGTATAAAAACAATTCAATCAGGTAAAGCTTTAAGCATAAAATGTTCATGGGTGTAGGCTACATGTCTTTACAAACATTTGATATTAAATAAATTTCATGCAGTGTCTATTTCAATGTGCAGCAGCTTTTTTTTCACATACTCTAATCTTTTCACATAATAAAATAAAGATTCTCTAATCCAACCTGTTACATTTCTTAATTAGAGTAATGAAATTAACATTTAACTTCTACTCACAAGGCTCACAAAATATTGAAGAACAGATGAAGAGATTGCCAAAAAAATGCTAAAATCCAACAGAAAAAAAAACTTTTGTATTTGTAGGAAATAAATATAACCAAATAAATTGTGCATAATTTGTGTTTATGGAACAGCTGTGGTGGTGGTTACAGCACATATCTCGGACTACACTTTCATATGGCATCCTTCCATACAGTATCTGATTCATTTTCAAAAGGTGTGATGACGGGAATATGCGTGTCATCAATGCATCCAACCACACTGGAAATTCTAAAGGAAATTCTAATTATTGAGTTACTTCCAGAGGTCGCCGCAAGATGTTATCAACATAGTCAGCGAGGCACACCTTCATTACTGCTCTTCATCCCCGATATAAACTACCAAATAAATATGCATGTGGATAAGGCACAAAAAATGTAACTCACTACGAATTAATACAGCCTCCTCATCTATAGTATAAAAGGACATGCCATTTTTGTCACTTTGACGGCGTCTTGTGTTTGACGGGGGAGGTGGGGGAAACAAAAAATAATCTTGTTTACGTTTGCATTATGATGATTTTTCTTACCCCATGGAGGATAATTTTACTTGTTTTAAGTAAAATATACTTAAATGCACTTGTTTCCCCCCAGAAAACAAGAATAAACATCTTAGGCTATATAATTTTTCTTATATAGAAAATGCATCGTGATTTAAGAATTTAGATATTTTTACTTGAAATAAGACAGAAATACTCAGTAAGAAAAGCATTTTTGCAGCGTGAATGAATGAATGAGGTATTTAAACATCACTTACACTTTAAAAAGGGGGGGGAGACCGTAAGAAACTCTGGGTTTAGTGAAGAAAACCTGCTCCCAACCAGGTTAGGGTCACAGAGTAAGTTACTTCGGTAACTGACTCGGAGTATAAGTTACCTCTCTTTCAGAAATGGGCTTGACTTTCCCTGCTTTCTCGGGTTTGACAAACCTCCCATTTTGAAACGGAAAACCTTGAGTTTCCCTCATTTCAGGGTTAACATACTCAGAGTTTTCACTTAACCTCCTTTCTGAAACGGGCCCCAGGTGTTGTCAGGTTGATGTTCTGTTTCAGTTCCGGGACTCTTATTTTGATGTTCTTTTCATCCTGTTGTATCTTGTTTCTAGTGTCCTGTGTTTATTTCCTGTGTCCTTTGTTTCCTTGGTTCCTAAATATGTTCTCATCTGTTTCCATAGTTGCTGATTAGTTTGTTACCTGTGTCTAGTTTGGTTCTTAAAAATAAAAATAAAAAACCCTTTCTACATGTACAGCGTTAGGCTAACCGAGAGTTGTCAAAGCATTTACATATTATTGCCCTTTTGATGGTTTTGATTGATTGATTGGTGCCCTCATTTGTAAGTCACTTTGGATAAAAGTGTCTGCTAATTTACTAAATGTAAATGTAAATATATTTATCTTGTGCATTTATACATATTGGTTTCTTTAGTTCATGGTCAGTTATTGTCTATGCATGTTTGCCTGCTGTTGTTTTTTTCTTCGTCTTTGTACCCTTTGGACAATCCTTTTTTTTTGTTTTTTTGTTAATTTAAACGCAAACTTGCTGCAACTGCATCCACTCTCCCTTCTCTGCCTTGCAGTGACAGGTGTTTTATGAAGCATTGAATTACTGAAACATACATTTAAAATCTAATGGAAGCCCTGTGTGTTATCGCCTTAAATTCTTTCTTAAAGCTAAAACCATCAGATGTATTCACTGATCATTGAGTTTACTTCAACTGTATCACCACAGTCAAAGCTTTCTGGAAGTCATCTGTGCTCCAGATTACAAACCCTACCAGATAAATAAACACAATATGTAAACACATTAAATTACTGTTTGTTTTGTTCTTTACACAGGCTATGTGGATGTAATCTCACTGCTCAGTCTTGTGAGAGTTTGTCTTCAGCTCTACAATCCTCAAACTCTGTCCTGAGAGAGCTGGACCTGAGTAACAATGACCTGCAGGATTCAGGAGTGAAGCTGCTTTCTGATGGACTGAAGAGTCCAAACTGTCAGCTGGAGATTCTGAAGTAAATGGTTTTCAATCAAATAAATGAACAAAATAAATAGTGTTTATCAATTTGTATAGCTCATGATTAGGGTTGCCAACCATTCCGGTTAAATACGGAATCGTCCCGTATTTAAGGCATCAAAGAAGCGTTCCGTATGAAAGCTATACGGAACGCAGTTTGTCCCATATTTAAGGCATATACAGTATGAACACCTAGACCATACGAATTACAAACTCTAAATTGAGAATTAATCATTCGTTTTGACAAGTGTTTGATTTGTGAACATAGCCGTTCCAGGGAGGCTTTAAGACCAAGCGGAATCCTCTGCCGGCTGGTCGCTCCCGCTTCATAGGGAGCGTGACTCGCGCTAACGGTGTTGGGTTTTTTAACAACCGCGTTTCGACTTCAGCCAATCAGATTCCAATGTGTTTCCAACATCCAGCCACGCAAGAAAACATGCATTTTACCTGAGGGAAGAAGTGATCAATAAGGAAAGTCGTATTTCTCTAATGCAGTGGTTTCCAAACTTGTCCTGGAGGCCCCCCTGCCCTGCACCTTTTGTATGTCTCCCTTATCTAACACACCTGATTCCACTCATCAGCTCGTTAGTAGAGACTGCAAGAACTAAATTGGGTGTGTCTGATTAGGGAGACATACAAAATGTGCAGGACAGGGGGTCCTCCAGGACAGGTTTGGGAACCACTGCTCTAATGTATACACCTAGATAAAACAATTTACATTTAAGTAACTTCTAGCATATTCTTAACCTTGAATATCATTCTTAAAACACAAAATAACCAATGAAGTGTCAAGCACCCAAAGCAGTCCATATTTATTCTATAAGTTCTCTTTAATTGAAAAATATGCATTTTCATTTATACTGTAGTAGGCCTACTGTAGGCTATATTACACACACGCATATCAGAAGACAGAAAGAGCTTTATTGCCAAGTATGTTTGCACATACAAGGAATTTGTTTTAGTGTCACAAGCTTCCAGTACACAGACACAACAACAACACACAGATAATAAAAATAAGATGTGAATAAAATACACATATGTATAAATATAAATAAAGCACACACACACACAAAGTATAAATATGTACAGGTGTGCTAGATAAAATACTGTAGAATATGAATAGAATAAAAAATAAAGTACTAGGATGTAAAGTGATAAATAGTATAAGGTTATTGCACAAATTTGTATTGCACAATGGGAGAATATTTAACTGTTCATGAGGTAGATTGCCTATAGCCTATATACACTACCGTTCAAAAGTTTGGGATCAGTAAGATTTTTAATGTTTTTTAAAGAGGTTCTTATGCTCATCAAGCCTGCATTTATTTGATCAAAAATACAGAAAAAAAATTATTTTGTGAAATAGCCTATTATTGCAATTTAACAAAACAGTTTTCTATTTTAATATACTTTAAAATATAATTTATTCCTGTGAAGCAAAGCTGAATATTCAGCAGCATTACTCCAGATTTTAGTGTCACATGATCCTTCACAAATCATTCTAATATGCTGATTTTTAATCAATATTGGAAACAGTTGTGTTGCTTAATCTTTTTTGGGACCTGTGATATTGTTCCAGGATTCTTTGATAAATAAAAAGTTAAAAAGAACAGTATTTATTCAAAATAAATATTTTGTGTTAAATATAGCCTACACAACTATTCCAAAAAAAAAAAGGTTTGGGGTCAGTAAATTTCTTTTTTTCATCTTCTTTTTTTCTTTTTGTTTAAAGAAACTTTTAGAATACTTTTATTCAGCAAGGATGTGTTAAATGGATAAAAAGTGATATTGTTAGAAAATATTTCTATTTTGAATAAATTCTGTATTTTTTTAAACTTTTTATATTGTTTATGGAACACAGGTTCCAAAAAAAAATATATTAAGCAGCACAACAGTTTCAACACTGATAATAAATCAGAATAAGAATGATTTATA
>NW_015507436.1:30669-33169 GCF_001515645.1 Sinocyclocheilus grahami | reverse complement strand
GTAAAGCTTGTGATGTAACTGTATATATTACTGTTTGTTTTGTTCTTTACACAGGCTATGTGGATGTAATCTCACTGCTCAGTCCTGTGAGGGTTTGTCATCAGTTTTATCATCAAACTCTGTCCTGAGAGAGCTGGACCTGAGTAACAATGACCTGCAGGATTCAGGAGTGAAGCTGCTTTCTGATGGACTTAAGAGTCCAAACTGTCAGCTGGAGATTCTGAGGTAAATGGTTTTCAATCAAATAAATTAACACAATAGTCAGTGTGTTTATCAAATTGTAAAGCTTGTGATGTTATTTGATATAAATACACAGCACGACAGTATGTTAATTTACATGCAAGCAGCTCTTGATCCAGTGTTTTCAGTGTCTCTGAGTGGCTTGGTTCACAGTAAATTCTGCTCCACACAAACTCCATCTCATGCAAGTGCTGAGAGTTTGGGTCACTTATTACATGGACTTAAAAATGCAACATGCATCAAACATTTGCCCTTTTTTTGACTGGTAATCTTAATCATTTTGTACTTGATAACCGCTGTTAGACAGCTGAGGCAGACCAGCATAAAAAGTGGGGGGAGAATTTGCTGTATAATTGATGGAGACGTGTCCTGCTCAGTGTGTTGTGGTATAAAATAAACCCTTCTGAAACTTAACAAATTCAGCCATTGCTCTTTACTTAGAAGACATGTTAAGAGTCACAAACTGCACGGAGACATGAAAGCTGAGGATCCAAATGCAATATTTATTAAAGGGTAATCAAAAGATGTAATTCAGAAACAAGCAAAAGGTCATACACAGGCAATCAACCAAACAATAACAACAGGGCAATAAACAAAGGGAGGGAATCAAAAACCAAGAGACATGAAAGAAGGAAACGTTTAGAATTATTGACTGTGTATCTCACCGAGTAAGATGCAGCCTGCAGAAGTGATGGTTGTTGTCCTCACTGAAACTACCTACTGTAGCCAAAGCGCAAGAAACTCATTTAGCCTTTTCCAAGACCCATATTTACAAAATATATACCTCTGGGAATACATACTCGGGTCTCATGAGATCAAGTCAATAATTTCAGATCTAACAGGTGCTGCTAGAGGAGGAGTACAGTGAGAGTGCCTGGTTCCCACAGTGAAGTTTGGTGGTAGTAAAGCTCTTATATAGGGATGCATGAGTGATGAAGGTTTATTAATCAATGCTGTCATGAATTCACACAACTTGAAACAGAACATGCTACCCTCACCTCATTTGCTGGCGTTGGTGGGCATTTTTTCAACATGACAATGACGATATGTATTCTCCCAAGGTGAAAGGACAGTAGAAAGTGATTCCAAATAGATGTAAATAGAAAGTGATGTCAAAAGTCTAGATTTTTTTCCTAATAAGGGTTGTTTGTTCAGCAGTAACACCAGTGACACAACTCCACTGGACAGCCGTTTCTATCGTTTTATTTATAATGTTTACATGCCGTTTTAGCTTTTTTGTTTTGTTTTTATATCATTGACATCATATACTGATGGTGATATTATTGCATTTCTAATGAGGGAGAAGTTCATTTTAACAAAGTAAACCTTAAGACATGACCACATAAGAACAAATAATGGCTGAAATAAGTATACATGTGTGTAAGAGATGTCACATGGACTGTTGCTGTATTTGTAGATTGTCTGGCTGTATGGTGACAGAGGAAGGCTGTGGTTATGTGTCTTCAGCTCTGAGTTCGAACCCATCACACCTGAGAGAACTGGATCTGAGCTATAATCACCCCGGAGATTCAGGAGTCAAGCTGCTCTCTGAAAAACTGGAGGACTCAAACTGCTCATTGGACAAACTGAAGTATGTCAAGCATGATGTTTTATTATTTAAATTCCTCAGTGTCTATGTGTGTGTGTGTATGTATATAGGCAGGGGTGTCCTTTTTTTATGAGAACCAGATTCAATGTATATATATTTTCAGATTCACTATCAATTTATAAATTAATATATTAATTTTATAAGTAAATATTAATTACATATGCAGTTATTACTGAACTAAAGCAGGATTTTCCTCTAATTACAGTAGGAGGCACCTTACATAAAATGTCTCAGGTTACTTATGTAACCATGGTTCCCTGAATAGGGAACTAGACACTGCGTCCTCTAGGGGAAAACTGGAGGACTCAAACTGCTCATTGGACAAACTGAAGTATGTCAAGCATGATGTTTTATTATTTAAATTCCTCAGTGTCTATGTGTGTGTGTGTATGTATATAGGCAGGGGTGTCCTTTTTTTATGAGAACCAGATTCAATGTATATATATTTTCAGATTCACTATCAATTTATAAATTAATATATTAATTTTATAAGTAAATATTAATTACATATGCAGTTATTACTGAACTAAAGCAGGATTTTCCTCTAATTACAGTAGGAGGCACCTTACATAAAATGTCTCAGGTTACTTATGTAACCATGGTTCCCTGAAAAGGGAACTGGACACTGCGTCCTCTAGGGGGGGCTATGGG
>NW_015507436.1:26755-30658 GCF_001515645.1 Sinocyclocheilus grahami | reverse complement strand
GATCTTTGCTGAAGTTGGTTGATGAAAAAGAACCAGTTTGCGTCAGAGAAACTTGGTGAATGGAAATTCAAGGCTGAAGCCTGGCACAAAACTTAAGGTTTCCTGGAGCGTTGCAGCTCACATTTTCATCTTCTCAGAATACAACAAAACCACCGACCCTGGGCAGGTCACATGAAGTGCGGCCTTTAAAGTCTGCAAAGATTCACGCCTCTCAAGATGGGCTTGTCCAATGAGAAAGGCTGACGTCCCAAGTGGGAGTTTTGAGATGCTGGGGAGTTTTTATGACCTTTTGTGTGAAAGCGTGGTAATTTGCATATGAAACTTGGATCAAAATTTCTAAAGATTCTTAGAACACTAATATGTTGCATAGGTATAAACATACAATATACACTCTCAATTAGATCATCCAAATATGAAATTAATAGAGACCAAACACGTTATATGTAAGGTTACATGAATGAGTGGTTCTATCATAAGCATGCATAAAATAGTCTACAATACAACAGATAATATACAAGTGTAATGAAATTAACTCATTTGTAATTGTAGGGAATTAATTATTATTAATTCATTCAGGTTTTGAGAGGACTCGGATCTGAATATCCCAAGTCCACCTGATTAAACCGATTTCAAATTTGTTGTGTTACACTTTAAATCAAGGGTCGTCCAGCGAGCCGTGATTTCAGTATATTTTAACAAATTGACTATGTATCTGTATTTTCCCTGGCCACGGGTTAAATACAATTATGATAATCTGTAAGCGCTTAGAGAGGTCATTATTATAAGTAAGCTACGAGCTAGGTAGCAAGGGATCTTTTGGCAATAGGGTTTAACCTTGAAATTATATGACACCAAACAATGATTTTCTATAAATGAAACATGAATTTATTTGGCTATTCTAGATTACATCAAAACTAAGCTAAAACACACATACACACACACACACAAACATACAGTTTCTTTAAAAATGAGAGTTGACGGAGTTGCATGAAGTTTCAAGTTCTAACTCGTTTTACAAGTGATTTAGATTCACCTTAGAGAATTTATCAAGCAGAGAATGTTAGCTTATGTTTACTGCTTAAATTAGCTCGTTCACCAGTTCAGCAGAGATAAGATTTGCTCGTTACTTGCGTTCTGCTGGTTGACAGCTGAAAGCTGAGTCGTTCCTCGTGGCTACTGGATGGCTGCTGGAGGGAAATTCATTCACTGATTGGCTGTTGCGGTGACGTCGGAATGACGTTTGAATGTCGTCCTTTTGGGAAAGCCCTCGTTGGGTTGGTTGGTTGCCGGGTTACGGAAGAGGCTTCAGCAGTCCTGCTAAAAGTCTGAGTTTGCAAGACTTTGCGTTCCTTGAGTTGATCTTTGCTGAAGTTGGTTGATGAAAAAGAACCAGTTTGCGTCAGAGAAACTTGGTGAATGGAAATTCAAGGCTGAAGCCTGGCACAAAACTTAAGGTTTCCTGGAGCGTTGCAGCTCACATTTTCATCTTCTCAGAATACAACAAAACCACCGACCCTGGGCAGGTCACATGAAGTGCGGCCTTTAAAGTCTGCAAAGATTCACGCCTCTCAAGATGGGCTTGTCCAATGAGAAAGGCTGACGTCCCAAGTGGGAGTTTTGAGATGCTGGGGAGTTTTTATGACCTTTTGTGTGAAAGCGTGGTAATTTGCATATGAAACTTGGATCAAAATTTCTAAAGATTCTTAGAACACTAATATGTTGCATAGGTATAAACATACAATATACACTCTCAATTAGATCATCCAAATATGAAATTAATAGAGACCAAACACGTTATATGTAAGGTTACATGAATGAGTGGTTCTATCATAAGCATGCATAAAATAGTCTACAATACAACAGATAATATACAAGTGTAATGAAATTAACTCATTTGTAATTGTAGGGAATTAATTATTATTAATTCATTCAGGTTTTGAGAGGACTCGGATCTGAATATCCCAAGTCCACCTGATTAAACCGATTTCAAATTTGTTGTGTTACACTTTAAATCAAGGGTCGTCCAGCGAGCCGTGATTTCAGTATATTTTAACAAATTGACTATGTATCTGTATTTTCCCTGGCCACGGGTTAAATACAATTATGATAATCTGTAAGCGCTTAGAGAGGTCATTATTATAAGTAAGCTACGAGCTAGGTAGCAAGGGATCTTTTGGCAATAGGGTTTAACCTTGAAATTATATGACACCAAACAATGATTTTCTATAAATGAAACATGAATTTATTTGGCTATTCTAGATTACATCAAAACTAAGCTAAAACACACATACACACACACACACAAACATACAGTTTCTTTAAAAATGAGAGTTGACGGAGTTGCATGAAGTTTCAAGTTCTAACTCGTTTTACAAGTGATTTAGATTCACCTTAGAGAATTTATCAAGCAGAGAATGTTAGCTTATGTTTACTGCTTAAATTAGCTCGTTCACCAGTTCAGCAGAGATAAGATTTGCTCGTTACTTGCGTTCTGCTGGTTGACAGCTGAAAGCTGAGTCGTTCCTCGTGGCTACTGGATGGCTGCTGGAGGGAAATTCATTCACTGATTGGCTGTTGCGGTGACGTCGGAATGACGTTTGAATGTCGTCCTTTTGGGAAAGCCCTCGTTGGGTTGGTTGGTTGCCGGGTTACGGAAGAGGCTTCAGCAGTCCTGCTAAAAGTCTGAGTTTGCAAGACTTTGCGTTCCTTGAAGATCTTGGAAGTTTCACTGAAGTGTTTGAGTTCTTAGATGGTCTCGCTTGTGCGATGTTACGGCGTGGGGCGCTTTTGTCGCGCTTACCAAGGTAAAAGCCAAAGTTCTTTTGAGTGAGAGAGCGAGCAAGAGCGTTGTGTCCATTTTAAGCAGGCTGACCTTTGGTCCAGCCCACAGTTTTAAATATCTTCTGATAAAAGTATTATCACCAGAGAATGATACAAAATATAAACTTTTCACTAACACCAATGTTCGGCGAATAAGACATGCTCTCACCCGATATTAATCTTCCCATATTTTCCACGCATATTAAATGCTTTGTCTGCTAAAACGAGTTATAAGGCATATTAAAATATCATGGTTTCAATAACACAACACACATATATATATATACGGCATAACACATGCAGTGGATACATTTTCACTACTTTTTAAACGATTTGTCTTTTGAAATCGTCATGCAAGGTTCTGTTTCTTTGTCTGTGACACAAGAAAAGTAAGGGTTTCAGTCATGCAGGAAACAGATGGTCAAAAGTCATGTGGCATCATGCTGTATAGATCCCGTGCTTGCAAGTCCTGAGGGCGTCAGTTAATTTACTTATCCTTTTCCTGTAAGGACATAATGGTTCCATTCATTGGTGGTCACAAGACATTGGGGTTTCTATATGTTGTGAAGAACCTTTACAGTCCTTGATACATAAGAAAGCTTTGTTGTCTCCTGATTGAATTAGTTTCGATCTCATGAGTAGATGAGTTTACAAGACTGACAGGAAATCGACCAAGAATATTGGAATCATGTGCTGGGTGATTAGCAAACCTCATGATGGCTGATATCAGTGTCTGTTCATATTTAGAAATCCCTACACAAGACAGCAATAATATACACAATGACCTATATGTGTGGATATGTGTGTTCATTCAAAGAAAGGTTTTCCTATTAATTAATTAGTAGAAAAGTCCATTCCTACTGTGTCTTGAAGATTTTCCTTATGGAAAAGGCAGTGATTTTCCCCACCTAAATTCCATTAGGTCGTAAATGTATCTGGTGTCAGGGTTGCCATGGTAACCGGGGGGGGGGGGGCCTGGGGTCGTTGCAGACATCCTGGCCTCCATTTTATTGGGTGAGGGGACTGTGACGATTTGTTAATCTAATGAATAACTGATTTGTTAAATCAAATGAAAAATTGTGT
>NW_015507436.1:17999-26668 GCF_001515645.1 Sinocyclocheilus grahami | reverse complement strand
GTATGCTTCAGACACGGGTCACGACGAGGCATTCCCCATAGCGACCCCTAGAGGACGCGGTTCGAAGTTCCCATGAAAGAAAACATCATATCTATACTGGCTGTGACAAAGCAAACATTCCAAACTATTTCTTTTTTTACGTCAGAAGCAGCGTGAGCACTTGGAGTTTGTTAGAAATAGAATGAGCACTGCATCAAATGTCGACAAAATAATATTATAATGGGTTCTATAATGAGCTCTATTATCTTTAGTTGTGTCGTGCCGCTCGTGTCTGGTGTAGACACAGAGTAACAGATTTTCTTGTTCCAGAAGCCATTTCAGTTGGATATATGCCACAATAGGGAAGAAAGGCAACTTCCATGCCAGGTTTAACTTTGTCCTCTCATTTCCTCTTCACATATTTTTCAACGCAGTTAATCACAATTAATCACACTCTTTTTGGAGATTCCAAAAGGACACCAAATAAACAAATGTAAAAAAAATCTCAAATTCACAGGGTGTGTGGCTTTCCTAATCAAGTTCAATCAGTATAATCAAACACAGCTGGACTCGAATGAAGGTGTAGAACCATCTCAAGGCTGATCAGAAGAAATGGACAGCCCCTGAGTTAAATATATGAGTGTCACAGCAAAGGGTCTGAATACTTAGGACCATGTGATATTTCAGTTTTTCTTTTTTAATAAATCTGCAAAAATGTCAACAATTCTGTGTTTTTCTGTCAATATGGGGTGCTGTGTGTACATTAATGAGGAAAAAAAATTAACTTAAATTATTTTAGCAAATGGCTGCAATATAACAAAGAGTGAAAAATTTAAGGGGGTCTGAATACTTTCCGTACCCACTGTATATCTACTACAGGACACAGATCCATTCAGTATTACTAAACACAGCACATGACAAATCAAACCATTATCCTGAATCTGTGTGGAAACAACACAAATGTACTGAAATGTGTCTGTGTATAAATACAATGTGCTGAGAAAATCAGTGTGTTGAGAGCACACATAAATGGTTTGATTGTGCATCAATAAAACAGACTCAAACGTGCTTTCTGTACAACTCCTGTATGTCACCACAATTGGCATTACCTTGATTGCAATCCTCATCCATTACAACTTTACTAGTGAGATGCTGGTTTCCTTTATCCAGCCGAGAAGCATAGTTTGCGCCTCATCTGGCCATTCAGCGGTGGGATGTTTTGATCTTCCGTTCAGTCTGTATTTCAGACACAGTGCGATGTCTGAGGAAATAATCACTGAATATGACCGGGCTCGTGTTTTAAAGGCAAACACACACTGGACTGAATAATTCAGGCTTTCTCTTTTCCATCTCTGATGTAATCAGCCTGGTTCTCTTCACATTAGCGCTGTTTTGGACTTTTACAGCTAAACACCTTTGTGTTGTTATATTGTGTTCGTTTAACAAAATCATCAGCTGAAGTTTATTGCTGATATAGATATGTATATATGTGTTTGCAGACACATGGTCAACAGTCACAGTCGAGTGTTCACATACTGGCTTTGATGTTCCAATATGGAGGGTGGTTTACATGTAGTGGCCCATAGAAACAGATGCTAACTGCCTGTGTGACGTAAATTATGTTGCACTTTCATGTGCTTCAGTAATATATATATATATAAAATAAACGCGTAGTTTTACAAGTAATTATTTGTTTTAATTTGAATATTTTATAAATTCTTGGATGTAGCAAATTAGCTCACAAGG
Source organism: Sinocyclocheilus grahami (assembly GCF_001515645.1). Taxonomy (NCBI): domain Eukaryota; kingdom Metazoa; phylum Chordata; class Actinopteri; order Cypriniformes; family Cyprinidae; genus Sinocyclocheilus; species Sinocyclocheilus grahami. The sequence goes on along the minus strand of NW_015507436.1, from coordinate 24,943 downwards.
GAAATGTATATACATAATTACAATTCATTAAAATTAATTATAATTATTTATATCAGATGCCAGTAGTAACTGTAGCAGAATTCATATTACTATCAATTAATCTGCTCACTTTTCACAAAGAAAATAAGTCAGTTCTTTGTGTTCTTGTAATTGAGAAACAGCCAAAGTCCCTTTAAGACAAGTCATTTCACTCGGCAGCCATCTTTGAAATACTTCTCAGGCATGCAAGTGCAGCTCCTATCTTTTTTCACCAACCTTATGATTAAATTTCATATTTGAAATCACTAATAAAATCTGACAACAACTGCCTCATAAATGTTGTTTTTTTTATGTTCCAATAGCATTACAAAAGCTTATTTTTTAGGCTAGACCAGCCAATGCGCATGCACAGTCCTAGCGCGTGTCTTAGAACAATGACTGTTTCTATAGCAACTGGGGCTTCTAACGGCAGCTGCAGTGACGCAATGACTTTATCAATTGGTGATCGGCTCTTTTATTGAAAAGGCAGGTCTATTCCGCCATATTGCGTGTTACATTTTCTACTATTTATAAGTAATAGGAGTGCACCGTCTCTGGTATATCTAAAGTCTTTGAAGCAGTTGAGCACGGAGAGAATGGCATGTTGCATCACCTGCTGCCGATAACAGTTCGTCATACGCACGGGCGCTGGAGACGAGTAGCATTGCTGTTACCAGCCTCAGATTAGGTGTAAATTGTGCTTCTGTGCATCTTAAAGGAACACTCCACTATTTTTGAAAATAGTTGAAAATTTTCCAACTCCCCTAGAGTTAAACAGTTGAGTTTTACCATTTTCGAATCCATTCAGTCGATCTCCGGGTCTGGCGGTAGCACTTTTAGCTGTAGCTTAGCATAGATCATTGAATCTGATTAGACCGTTAGCATCTCACTCAAAAATGACCAAAGAGTTTCTATATTTGTCCTATTTAAAACGTGACTATTCTGTAGTTACACCGTGTACTAAGACCGACGGAAAATGAAAAGTTGTGATTTTCTAGGCCGATATGGCTAGGAACTATACTCTCATTCCAGCGTAATGATCAAGGAACTTTGCTGCCGTACCATGTGTGCAGCAGACGCAATGATATTACACAGCACCTGAAAATAGTCCCCAGCACGCTCCCTGTGCAAGCAGGTGGTCACATTGGTTATGTTGATGGAAGTCAGCCTATTTTCAGGCGCTGCGTAATATCATTACAAAATCAAAATCGCCTTGGCACTTACTCATCTTCAGCTGGTTCCATAAACTCAGCCATGTTTTTATTTGTGTCCGTGTAACCTTTAAGGTTAAAGTTTTTCAAACCTTAAGTTATACTTAGGGAAATTAACATTAAGGGGCTTTATGCAACACTTAACGTTTTTTAAGGGATTACTTTAAAATAGACACATAGGGGAAATTCTACAGGTTTATGTTTCACTTAAAGAAACCCTTAAAGGGGTCATACGATGCGATTTCAATTTTTCCTTTCTCTTTGGAGTGTTACAAGCTCTTGGTGCATAAAGAAGATCTGTAAAGTTGCAAAGATTAAAGTCTCAAATCCAAAGAGATATTCTTTATAAAAGTTAAAAGTTAAGAATCAGCCACACCTACCTAAAACAGCTCGTTCTAACATGCCCCAACATACCTACCTACCTCTGTGGGAAGATTTGCATAATGCCGCCCAAATGTTCACGCAAAGAAAGAAGGCGTAACTTTTATTCTCGCTGTAGTATTGTTGCCGCCGCCATGTCATGAAGACGCTGAGTGTTTCATTGTGAAAGCGAAACTACTTTGTTTGGTTTTCCAAAAGAGGACGATATCCGCTTCGTCATGCCTAGAGCTGATCTGTGCTGGTCACTGAGGGAATACAACAGTATGGTGAGGGGCGTAACATTTCCATCACACGCTTGAGGTATTCAGCCAATCACAACGCACTGGATAGCTGGCCAATCAGAGCACACCTCGCTTTTCAGACCGATGAGCTTTGTAAAAATCGACGCGTTTCAGAAAGGCGGGGCATAGAGGAGAAACAATAATGTACAGTATGTGGAAAATAATGTGTTTTTTTAACTTCAAACCGCATAAACACATTTCATTACACCAAATACACAAAATAATGTTCTTTTTAGCAGCATCATATTACCCCTTTAAGTAACCCTGAAGTGTTATTTTCAGCAACACCCTTAAGTTTAAGGGAAATTTAGGGGTGAACTTAACCCTTTGAGCGGTACGGTCCCACAGATGGGATTTAGAATGTTCGGTGACGTCACATAACCGCCAAATTCAAACTGTGCTTTCGCGCTTTAGCTGACGCTGAGCTAGAGAGAGAAGTGCACTACGCTTGTCATATAATCACAACTATGCAGTGTTCTTAACCACATAATGCAATTTTTTTTTACCTTTTTGAAAAATCTTATTTAAATACACATAAGTACTAGTAAAACAATACATTTAGAGTTCGTAAAATACACACATGTCTATGGAAGCAACAATAACAATCCATTCAAATTTAATTTGCCGATGTGTTTAATTCATATCAGATACACAAATAAAAAAAACAAAATAAAAGCGATGCTTCTGTCATACAGTGTTATTGTGGCCGTGGTGTGTCACGTAACAAGCATGACGCATCACCATGGAACACTCGGCACGGACGCACTGGCACACAGCTGGCCGCGGGAAGGCTGTCTCCCTCCACCCTGAAAGTGTATGTCGCTGCAATTGCTGCTAACCACGACCCCATACAAGGGAGGTTCCCTCTAAGCGAGATCCCAATTTCGTCGGTCATCCGACGTGACGTCTCCGTTCCCTCCTTCAGGGAACGAGGGTTACCATACGTAACCGAGACGATTTTATTGCTGCAGAATCTCTGCGCTTTAAACCAGTTCAGTCTCTGAGAATCACCTGAAAATAAAGAATAAATTAAAGAAAAAGATAAAACCATAAAAATCCCACAGGCCAGGGGTCTTCAACTAAAGCTGCTCGAGGTCCAGTAATGAACTCTCCTCACCAGCCGAGGTCCGGACAGTTATATAGGCCTATCTAAAACATAAATTGGTGGTTTCTGGCAGACCACGGTATCTGCAGGATATTTAAGCTCATATTTAAGACTTTTTAAGACCTGCACAAATAAAATTAAAATGACTGTAAAAAGCATGATTTCGAGTTCAGATACAAGTTTTCACAAAAACAAAAAGGTTTTTAAAATGATTAACTTCACATTTCAGCCTTTAAACCATTTTTTTTAAGAAAATGGAGGCAAAAGTATCAATTATTAGGCTATATTAATTTAAATTATTATTATCAATCAATTATAGCCTATTAATTAAATAATACATCAATATATTTTACTGTCTGAATGTTTTAAATTTTTATAATGCATTAGCTTCTTGTTGATCCACCAGTTCACATTTACAACTCTGCGTGTTTGCATGAAAACATGGGTTGATTTTCACATTGGTCTGAACAACAACAGCGGACGGGCTTAATAAAAATGCGCATTCATTCTCTGCCAGCAGGAGGCGCTTTTGGAACAGCAGAAACACAGCGGTTTCCCCGGTAACAGCAGAACACAAAGCAGCGCAGCAGCTGACTCTGAAACGTGCAGCGCTCATATTCAATTAAATCAGAGGCTTTTGAAGTTTTATCATCATATTAATCCGTATCGCAATTCTCATCTTACCATCCCCACGTTTAAGACCTCCTAAAAATCCTTAAGACTTTCTTGTACTATTTAAGACTTTTAATGCCTTAAATTTGATACAACTAAATGTAAGACTTAAGGACTTTTCACTCACTGAAAGTTTCATCTGTCCGCTCTCTGCTCTCTTCATTGCACGCCTGACTGTAGCAACTGTTAACTGTAGTAACAACCCGTGGTGCTATAGGACCGCTGAGAGCTCTTCTGAGCTGACCTTGATGTGCTTGATATACATTTGATCTTGTTAGAAAATAGCGCTTGGCGTTTATTTATTTCATTATGTCAAAATGCTTCACCAGCTGCTGACCACTGATAAAAACAGACTTACACTGACGGAATGTTCAGATGAGCCACGACTATTCAAACTCCAGCTGACAAAATTCTAATCTAAACTCCCACAATCCCTTGAGACTCAATCAAGCCTAGAACATGCTAAACCATTCCAAAACATGCTAGCAATGTGATGATAATACTAGCAACTGCATAGCGAGACCCTAGCAACCACCCTGTGTGCCCTAGCAACTGCCTAGCAACCACCCTTAACATGTTATCAACAGCATAGCAACCACCCCAAGTACCATAGCAACCACTTATTTAAACTTCATTTCTGTCTAATATTTTTAAATCTGTCAAACTAAAACTTCTGTGTGTTTTCTAGTGTGGATCATGGAGGAGAATCCAGGATTACAGCAGGACTAAAGAAATGTACGTCTACACACACACACACACACACTCTCTCTCTCTCACACACGCGCACACACTCATATATAAAACACACACACAGCTGTAGTGATTGTTGTTGTTATTAATGTCTCTGTTCTTGTGTTCAGATGGCTGTTTTCTCACACTGGATCCAAACACAGCAAACACTCGTCTCAGTCTGTCTGAGGAGAACAGAAAGGTGACACTTGTGGAAGAGAAACAGTCGTATCCTGATCATCCAGACAGATTTGATCGTGTGCTTCAGGTGTTGTGTAGAGAGAGTGTGTGTGGACGCTGTTACTGGGAAACTGAGTGGAGTGGTGTTGTGTTTATATCAGTGTCATATAAGAGCATCAGCAGGAAGAGAGGTGTTGAGTGTGTGTTTGGACGTAATGATCAGTCCTGGAGTTTGATCTGCCGTCCCTCCAGTTACTCATTCAGACACAATAACATAAAGACTCGTCTCCCTGTGAGGCCCATCATCATCAGTAGAATAGGAGTGTATGATGATGATATCAGTAGAATAGGAGTGTTTGTGGATCACAGTGCAGGAACTCTGTCCTTCTATAGCGTCTCTGACACAATGAGCCTCATCCACACAGTCCAGACCACATTCACTCAGACGCTCTATCCTGGGTTTGGGGTTTATTATGAATCATCAGTGAAACTGTGTTAAAGAATCAGAGACTGAGGAGAGATTCTACCCATAATGCTTTGAGCTGCATGATAAATCAGTGACAGTGAGATGTTATAGTCTCTTCATGACATTAATACTGCAGCTCAACTTCTGACACTGAAATAACAGTCAGAATAAATGTGTCAGAAATCCTCATATATGGCGCTTGTCCACTGCGTGGTACGACTCGGTTTGCGTTTCCACTGCAAGTTCAGTGACGCAGGTAGTGACGATTCTCTCCGGCCAATCCGTGATCAGCAGAGTTTAATCGTCACGTTTTGGTAACAGTACGGTTCACTTGGAACCCCAACCGAAGTGGTACTAAAAAAAGTACCAGGTACCAGGTACTGAACCCAGTGGAAAACCCCCCAAAAGTGAACCGTACTGTGCCGTACCATGCAGTGGAAACGCGCCATTATAGACAGTAAGATCAGTGTGAGTGTGTGTGTGTGTGTGCATGAGAGTGTGTGTGTGTTTATCTACATTTGTGTTTTTATTGTAGTGTCACATCAATAATTTGTATTATTACTATCAAAATGTTCTTTCAATTGAAAAGTTCTACATGAATCATGTTTGTGAAAAGTACGTCATTCATTTTTCTCTATTGTTTTTGTGCATAAATAATAAAAGACGATGAGAAATGAGCTTGAGATCAGATCTGAATGGATGTTTGTATCATGAATATAATGATTCCTCACAAGACTGACACGAGCTTCAGGAGAGTTTCTGACATTATAACATAAAACATTCATCACAGCATTTAATCAAATATACTGTAACTACAGAAAAGCTGTATTACATTATTATGGGATCTCTTTCAAGCGCTGATTTTATTTACTTATTTTTTTATATACTAAAAGATGTAAAAATGTGTAAAAATATGTTATATTATATTGCACTTAAAAATAAAAAGTCAGTATTTAATAATGAAATAAAATGATTATTTTGGCTATTACTATAATTAAATTATAAAAAATACAAGAAATAAAGAAATATTATGATAATAATCATAATAATAAATATATCAATAATATTTATATATTATAATTGTTTTATTTATATTACAACAATTTAACAAATCAATAAAAAAACGTATTATTGCAATAATATTACTGCAATACTTATTAAATAAAAAGCAGGGGTTAAAGCAAAAAAAAAATCCTGAGCCTGGGGTGGGGGGTGGGGGGGAATACATAAACAGAATGACATTTCTGAAATTGTTTTGTTCAAAAGAAATAATGGTAAAGTAAGAAATGAATATAAAACAGGAAATATACAAATACAGAAAACTACAGTTCAGTTTAAATAACAAATACAAAAACATTAAAATGGTCCAAGAACTGGTAACTTGAACAGGGTTCGCACAGATACGGCAAAATTAAATTCCAGGACTTTCAAGGACTTGCACTACTTTTTTGGTTTTCAAGGACTAAAATCAGATCTCACTTATCAATCAATATTGTTATTATCTTTCAAATTCTAATAAATAAACTAATAAAACAAAATGGTACAAATAAAGTGCAGCACATGCAAAGCATGCAATGACTGTGGCAACTTTAACATTTGAAAGGATACTATGGCAAAGTTATCGCTTTCCTTATTCAAACTGATTATTTTTAATGAATATATGATTGACCTGAAGAATGAAAGCTAGGCTATATCATACACTTGGAAAATTATGAGCTTTATCACTCTCATAGACACTAGGGGTGTGACAATATACTTAGCTCACAATGTGAGACACAATGCAGATACTTGGTTCACAAGAACGAGACAGTGTTTTAATACTTTAAGAAATTTTCAAATGACAAAATATTTGTCTTTTAATCACAAAAAGTAAAACAATGCAGTTGTATTTTGAAATGTTT
>NW_015507436.1:15243-16414 GCF_001515645.1 Sinocyclocheilus grahami | reverse complement strand
TTACTCACTACAATATGCTGCAAACACATGCAACATTTAGGATGCTTCTGATATCAAGTTTAGCTGGTTAGCTTTGCCCTTGACAGAGTACAGGACGACCTACAATCTAAAACATGACATTTCTGAAATTGTTTTGTTCAAAAGAAATAATGGTAAAGTAAGAAATGAATATAAAACAGGAAATATACAAATACAGAAAACTACAGTTCAGTTTAAATAACAAATACAAAAACATTAAAATGGTCCAAGAACTGGTAACTTGAACAGGGTTCGCACAGATACGGCAAAATTAAATTCCAGGACTTTCAAGGACTTGCACTACTTTTTTGGTTTTCAAGGACTAAAATCAGATCTCACTTATCAATCGATATTGTTATTATCTTTCAAATTCTAATAAATAAACTAATAAAACAAAATGGTACAAATAAAGTGCAGCACATGCAAAGCATGCAATGACTGTGGCAACTTTAACATTTGAAAGGATACTATGGCAAAGTTATCGCTTTCCTTATTCAAACTGATTATTTTTAATGAATATATGATTGACCTGAAGAATGAAAGCTAGGCTATATCATACACTTGGAAAATTATGAGCTTTATCACTCTCATAGACACTAGGGGTGTGACAATATACTTAGCTCACAATGTGAGACACAATGCAGATACTTGGTTCACAAGAACGAGACAGTGTTTTAATACTTTAAGAAATTTTCAAATGACAAAATATTTGTCTTTTAATCACAAAAAGTAAAACAATGCAGTTGTATTTTGAAATGTTTTAACTAATCTAGAGCTTAACTAATGATTATTTTGCTAACCCCTGCTATATTATAACATAATGATTATTTTGCTAATCAAGTAATCTACTGATTATTTTGACAAGTGAGTAATCTGATATTTTTTAGTAATACAAATAGAACTAAGTGGGAAAACAGGCTTTAATATGACCATATTTATATATAAAGTAACGATGAGGCAATAATAATTGGCCTCAAATAAGGTATCAAAACCAAGTACATGGTTTTATTGAACAACACTGTTAAATACATAATGTAATATGCCTATATTATAACAAATACCTGCAGAGGGCGCCAACGGCCTGGTGAGGTTTCATGTGATTCAATGACGTTTAAATCCATTTAATTTTAATATTTGGCCACATGCAAAGTCA
>NW_015507436.1:1524-14454 GCF_001515645.1 Sinocyclocheilus grahami | reverse complement strand
ATGACATTTCTGAAATTGTTTTGTTCAAAAGAAATAATGGTAAAGTAAGAAATGAATATAAAACAGGAAATATACAAATACAGAAAACTACAGTTCAGTTTAAATAACAAATACAAAAACATTAAAATGGTCCAAGAACTGGTAACTTGAACAGGGTTCGCACAGATACGGCAAAATTAAATTCCAGGACTTTCAAGGACTTGCACTACTTTTTTGGTTTTCAAGGACTAAAATCAGATCTCACTTATCAATCGATATTGTTATTATCTTTCAAATTCTAATAAATAAACTAATAAAACAAAATGGTACAAATAAAGTGCAGCACATGCAAAGCATGCAATGACTGTGGCAACTTTAACATTTGAAAGGATACTATGGCAAAGTTATCGCTTTCCTTATTCAAACTGATTATTTTTAATGAATATATGATTGACCTGAAGAATGAAAGCTAGGCTATATCATACACTTGGAAAATTATGAGCTTTATCACACTCATAGACACTAGGGGTGTGACAATATACTTAGCTCACAATGTGAGACACAATGCAGATACTTGGTTCACAAGAACGAGACAGTGTTTTAATACTTTAAGAAATTTTCAAATGACAAAATATTTGTCTTTTAATCACAAAAAGTAAAACAATGCAGTTGTATTTTGAAATGTTTACTGTAACTAAACTAATCTAGGGCTGTAACTAATGATTATTTTGCTAATCAAGTAATCTACTGATTATTTTGACAAGTGAGTAATCTGATATTTTTTAGTAATCCAAATAGAACTAAGTGGGAAAAAATTGGCTCAAATAAAGTATCAAAACCAACAACTGTTAAATACATAATGTAATATGCCTATATTATAACAAATATCTGCAGAGGGCGCCAACGGCCTGGTGATGTTTCATGTGATTCAATGACGGCTAAATCCATGCAAAAGTCAAAAACTTTTATTTTGATGTATTCTCCTGTGTTGGGATAGATTTAAATGATTTACGTTACAAATCAAGTGAGTTTTCCCAGAAGAGAGTTGAACCCAAACTCACCGCATATACAGAGGAAGAGTTTAGCCTCTTTCACACATACAGTTTTACTTTTCCTGGTAAATTACCGTTAAGAGATCATGTGTGAACAGGACCTTTTCAAAAATACCAGTGACGTCATTATGGCATATGCCTGAGTTCTACGGATTTAACTCTAACTCAGTCTCAACCTCTTTTAGTTCTGCAACCTTTTCTTTGTATTGCTTCCTCAGAATATTAGACTTGGTGATTAGCTGGGCCATGAGTGTACCTTATTTACTGTCTGCTTCTTTTTCAAGGCTGTTTGTCACCTCAGCTACTACCATCTTCCTCTTTTTGAGCTGCTCAATGTGGTCCTCTGCAGCTTTTCTCTTTGTGCATTGCTCTCCTGCTTTCTCTTTTCCTGGTCCAGGTGTAGCCGATACTGAGATCTTGCAGAAGCTGCAGCTGCCAGGATCTCCTTCGTCAGAGGAACTTTTAGAACCCCCCCACAGACAGAGACATTGTCACATATCATCCTCTGAGCAACAACGGTGTCCTCCCGCATGTTATGGGCCTCTACCTCCTTGTTAATAGAAAAGCCCCTCTCCACTGTTGCTTGGCCATGGGAGAGGAGCAGAAGTTTCCTGCAGAAAGTCCAGAGCTCAGAGCTCTGGATGAAAACATCCAGCCTTGTCTTCATGGGTTGGAAAGAAGACAATGAATGATTTTGCCTCCAGAGACAAGAAGTTTCCAAACTGCTGGACAATTACATCACCTGTTGTAAAACAGATTAAGATAAAATAAATAACATAATGAATTATGAATCAGACAAACCTATCACTGCTAAATTGTGTGAAAACAAGCTTCAGGTAAATGTGACCGTGTACATTACCGTGTACATTCTGCTAGATCTCTGAAAACTTAAATACCAGCAGAGATGCCTCCTGGCAGCTGGTGGTCTTGTAGAAACCGATGAACAATTCACTTCTTTCTTTCCTGGCACAAGTTAGGGTCTGAGAACATGTTTTCTGGGTCCAAACATGCCATCTGCCTCACAACGGTGTACTTATCTTGAATTTTCTGGACGATGTTAGTCAATCAGGCCATGCAGTCCCTTCTAAACTCCAATACAATGAGCTCACCTACTCTGGAACTACTCTGGAGTTCCTAACAGGAAGAATTAATGAACGCAAATTCCTGTACCCTAACCGTTGTTTGATATTTGCCACAACACCTTTATGACTGCTTCTGCTCCTAAGCCGATGTCCACATTCTTTAGTTGTTTTCTTGTCAGTCGTGTCCAGTCTGACCATCTGCAGTGCAGTTATGTCATTAAGGATTTCTTCCTTGATGAACCTCTTTAGCAGGCTCTGAGAACATACAGTATATAGTACACATATACAGTACAATGTAAATAAGTCTTAATGTTATTGAATTCAAATGGAAACATCATATACTACTTCTGTGGCATGTTATTTATTACCTTCATGAGCATGACCAGGTCTTTGCTAATGAATGGCATGACAGGCTCATCCGTCTGATATTTAGTCAGAAAGGTGGAGAAGGTCCTGGAGATAGCCATTGGATTTCTACACGTGGGCAGGAATTAAACGCCCCTTTCTGCTGATTGGTCAGCCGAAGATCAAACCGTGCCGTCATCAGTTCTTCCGCAGTATCACGCAGCAGAATAATAGTCCTCCAGTGCTGCAGTTGTACGGATTCTTAAAACATTTATTGCAACTAAATTTAATCTTTTTTCATCAAACAAACAGGCTAATGAATAGCTCGACACAACTAATACCTGGGCAGAGTCTAGACAGGGCTTTCTTCTGTGTAGATATAAATTATATTCTTTGCATCAGCTGGGCATGGCAGGGTATGATATGACAGCTGTCATAGCCTACCCTGCTCACCCAGTAAGTCTGTTTGGTTAATTAATTCATTCATTCATTTCAAAATAAATATTTTAAACAAGACAAAAAGGAAGGAATAATAAATTGGCTTGGGGATATATAGGCCTATAATGTTCACGCAAGAACTGTCATTCTGACAGACAACCGGAGAACAACAGATATTAAATAGCCTAGTGTTAGAGTTTTATAATGTAGTCTTGTGTTTTATTAAAATTGATTATAATTGATATCTCAAAAGGATATGCACTTGTGCGCGGCGTGAGCTACTGCGCACTCGCCCTGCAACGCAAGATTTTCATAAAATATAATAACTTGCCATTTCGGTTTGTTTCTCACCAAACCCTCAGTATACCTCCAGAATGCTTGGAATATACTCCACGAGACGCATATGATTATTTTACGACAGATATGCATCCGCTTACAAGCAAAACCTAAAGTCACCATTCTCTGCCATTAAATTGGCAAGTGCGAGCAGGACATTTTTGTGTTAAGTAATACGCCTTTAGAACAACATTAAGGTGAGTAGTCACTCTAGTTCACACAGTTCCAATAAATTGCGATGGGTTAAATAAACTCAATAAGCAGACAGACGCGACTACAGTCAAGCGCAGACCAGTATTGAAGTGCACAGGAAATAAGCAGCAGTCATATTTAAAGCAGTTTAAATTAATATTGAGTACTGATTGATGTTCACTTGGATTTTTTTCCCCATCAAGGGGAAATAACTTAATACTCTGTCATTTATATTCGTATGGTAAAATGTATATTTTTAATTGTGTAACGTTACATTCAAAATAACTACAAAATGTCATGCCTTTGAAAAATAAAGAGAACAACAGAATGCGCTGCTTTAGCGCGTCTCGGTCTCCTTGAGCATCTTTCTGGCGCATGCCACAAACATGAACCACAGGGAATGCTCATCTTTTAAAAGGCTTCATTTAGATGATTTTACGTTAAATGCATCATATAAGTCACTTAAGCTGAATTCTCTTTTTTCAATTTTTGGAAAAAAAACTAAAAAAGGAACCGTTTTCTAATTTTTCTACTTTCAATATTAATCAAAAAACGAATGATCGAATGATACACGGATTTTTCTGCTGTCTCGGTCTTGAGCAGGAAGGCTTCACAAAAATGAACCGAAACCCTGCAAATATTATATTTCATCATGGGAATTACTTGCTGGCGTTTTGCAGCAAGCTTTGTGTGCGCTTTAACATGGAACTCTTCCGGCACTCGCTGCTGCTGGACACTAAACACCGTCCAAGCCACTCGTGACAGTCACGGTAGCACGATCTCGTGTTGTTTCCACCAGCGCGGCAAATCTTTGTCATCACCATAATAATTGATGGATATCTAAAATATAAAAATAACGAGGAAGCAAGCCTGATGCCTGGCCCGTGTCTGAGCTATGACGTGAAAATTGTCCCGAAGCCATAAATAAGTTGGGGCCGTTGGGCTCTATGGGCTCGGGCTGAAATGCACGGCTCTAAAGCGCAGCTTGTTGCATTTAAGCAGCAAAAATACACACAAAATGACACCAAAATGGACATCCTGGCCACAGTTAAATAAATGATAATATTCAGTGATGTGATATGTGAAATGTGGAGTAAGGTCTGGCGCAGTTGCAACTTGTACTTATTACTAAAACAAGAAAGCAAACGAGTAGCATTAATTGTCATTCATTTTAGTTAACATATGCTATGATAATTTGAACAGATTTTTATTCTTATTGTCAAATAATGGAACATTTAGGTTATGAATATTGTCTCAAAAGTCATGGAAAAGTCATGGAAATTTATTGGTAAAAATGTGTACGAACCCTGATCATTACAAATTGTTTGCTCAATATCTAGCCATATGTTTTCTGATGGGTTTGGGTGCAACCATTTGTATATCTGCTGAAGCTTATTAGCCAGAGAGTAGAAGTAGAAATGTGGTGCTTCCAATCCTCCTTGTGTGGTTTCTGTAGAGTAGATAGTTTAATTCTTGGGGTCTTATTTTTCCAGTGAAATTTGGTAATGATTGAGTCTAAAGATTTAAACCAGGTGAGGGTGAGTTGTGTTTGGATCATTGAGAATAAATAGTTTAGTTTAGGGAGTATAGTCATTTTAATTACTGATATTCTGCCCATAATGGATAGTGGTAAGTTCATCCAGCGTTGAAGATGATCATTTATTGTTTTGAGTAATGGGGTGAAATTAAGACTAACCAGCTCTGACAGCCTGGGGGAAATATTAATGCCTAAATATGTGATGTGACTGGTGCATATGTCATCTGCGTAAAGACTGATTTTGTGCTGTATGTTTAATGTTTAAACTCCTTTAATGTAGCTGCTTTGGTGGATGGCTGCTGCTAACAGTTCAACAAAAATGGTGAATAATGAGGGAGAGAGTGGGCATCCATGTCTAGTCCCCCGGTTCAGTGTGAAGTTACGTGATGTTAGTCCATTTGTGATGACAGTGGCTGAAGGTGATGTATATAGAATTTTAATCCAATTAATGAATGACTCCCCAAAACTAAACCTCTCAAATGTGGAAAACAGGAATTTCCAGTTGACCCTATCAAATGCTTTTTCTGCGTCTAGAGTGGCTATGATGGTTTTTGCTTTTTGAATTGAAGAGTGATACATTAAGTTGAATAGTCTGCGTGTATTTGTGGATGCTAGTCTACCTTTAATGAAACCGGTTTGATCTGGGTGTGTTATAGATGATGTGACCTTTTCTATACTATGGGCTAATACTTTGGCGATGATTTTAATGTCAGCATTGATCAGAGAAATGGGACGGTAGCTTGATGGTAATTTTGGATCTTTATTGGGTTTGAGAAGTTGAGAAATTGTGGCCGTATTCATATTAGCTGGGAGTTTTCATTTTTGTTGTGACATTCTAATGAAGAGTGGTGATAAAGTGGACCAAAAGTGTTTGTAAAACTCAGCGGGGAATCCATCAGGGCCTGGTGCTTTATTATTAGGCATGAGTTGCAGTGTTGTAAGAAGTTCAAGTTGTGTGATGGGTGATTCTAGGCTGGTTCTTTGGTGTTCATTCAGCTTTGGCAGATTTATACTGTTCAGAAATGAGTTTATGTCATTTTGATTTGGGTCTTTTTCTGATGAGTATAATTTGATATAGAAATGTTGAAAATTTTTGTTAATTTCTTCAAGTGAGTTGGTGGATTTTCCTGCTGGGTCTGTAATAACTGAAATTGTTGCTTTTTCCTTGTTTCGTTTGATTTGATTTGCCAAATATTTACCAGATTTATTACTATGATGAAATTCTTCTTGTCTGAGCCTATGAATCAGGAATTGAGTATGTTTGTTGATTATTGCATTTCATTTGAATTTGTATTCTCTTAATTTGTTTTGTGTTACTTTTGTTGGGTTATTTATATTGATGTCTTGAAGTTGTTTGATTTTCTGTTCCAATTCAGTTTCTTTTTTTGTAAACCGAGTATGAGACTATTTTTCCTCTTAGTACTACTTTTCCTGTTTCCCACAGACGAGAAGGAGATGGTCCAGGGGTGTCATTCATTTCTAGAAAGAATGCCCACTCTCTTTTAAAATAATTGTCCAAATCTGGGTCTTTCAGAAGAGATATGTTAAAATGCCATCTGGTAGCAGGTTTATGAGGTTCACTTCTATTCCATACTTATACTTCTATTACTGGAGCATGGTCACTAATGACAATTGGATGGATCTTTGATCGGAAATATTTGATATGATAGAATTACTGGTGAGAAAGAAATCAATATGGGAATATGAGTAATGGACTGGTGAGAAAAACGAGCATTCTTTAGCATTTGGGTGTTGTAATCGCCAACTATCGCCAAGACCAAAATCACTCATGAACTGTTTTATGGTTTCTGCAGATTGCCAAATGTGTTTATTACTTGAACTAGATCTATCTATTGCTGGGCTGAGAACTGTATTGAAATCACCTGCTATTATGACTGCACAATTAGAAAGATTTGAGATGGAGGAAAATAAGTTTTGAAAATAAGATGGGTCGTCTGTGTTTGGGCCATATAGATTTCCAGTTGTAACTGGGCTATTATCGATTGAAATGTTTATGATAATAAAATGTCCCTCTGGGTCTATAATAAGACTAATATATTGATACTAACACCCAAAAAACTTTAATTTTGATTTCATGGGGAAAGTTTCAGAATTTAGATTTTTAAGTCGAATACACATAATGGCATGTGGTGGACTAAGCATGTTCATTGTTGCATGTACTTATGATTTTATTTTCACCACCTGTGAACTCGTGAAGAGCTCATAAAAGGCACTTTATATCCTCGTTGCTCCACGTTTGCCCTCTGCTAATTTTGTTCTGGATACACCGCTCGTTCCGTGTCATCAATTCATGTCACATCTTGTCATTACATAATGTTTTTGGTTAGTTTAGAAGTATTTTACGGTGGCCGAGAAGTGCAAAGCAGATCACAATTCTGAAAACAAAATAACAAATTACAAACGCAAATGCAAGTCTAAAAAACAAAATAACAATTCAGAAAGCACAACAACAATTCAGAAAACATTATAACAAGTCAGAAAACACAATGACAAATCTGAAAACAAAATAACAATTCAGAAAACACAATGACAAATCTGAAAACAAAATAACAATTCAGAAAACACAATGACAAATCTGAAAACAAAATAACAATTCAGAAAACACAATGACAAATCTGAAAACAAAATAACAAGTCAGAAAACACAACGACAAATCGGACAAACCGGAAGAGGTAGGTATAGTTTGAGACAGCACCATTGGTTTGGGATTACTCACCGCTGACTGGACGTCTGTCAATCAACTTATACAGAGAAGAACCAGCCGAAGAACAGCAGAGTCGTGGTAGAAAGTTCGGAGATGGTATTAAAGTACCTCAGTTTAAATGTATTGTATGAATTGCCCTTACTATGGAATAAAAAATATGGGGTGTATATTTAAATTTAGTTAAAAGTGGCTGTATATCATCAGCTCCAGTGGCGTGTGCCCTTGGCTTTTTGACGCGATCGACCCGGGGTTCGATCCCACCTTATGCCAAATTTTATTTTCTCATTTCTTATGTTATGTGCAGGAAAAAAACACGAACTTCTGCGGAGAGTAATGTTCGCATAGTAGGTGGCGGTAATGCACCTTAACGTTGGATGCCACCCGCCATAAAACATGAAGAAGAAGAAGAAGAAGAGTAATGTTAGCGCCGCGCTGTCAGTTCGGTGGCGCTAGTAAACACGTCCTCTCTGCGCTGTCGAGTCGGTCGCGCCGCTCGGTCCACGAACAAGTGAACACTTTAATACCGCACAATTTCGTCCCACATTTGGGTTGTTTGGCTTCCCATAGGGGAATGATCATGCGCGCGCAAGGGCTTGTATTGCACGCAGAGGACGTCAAGCATGTGCGAGGGTTTGAAATGAGCTTGCGGGCTCCCGTTTCCTTGCGTGTAAATCTGTTTTCCTCTTGTGGAAGTGATTTACCATGCGCGACAGCATCAGTGGTGCGCTCGGTTATTAATGGCATAGAATTGCCGCCATACTTTACGAATTGGCAGAAGGCGGGTGAAAAATTCAGAGAACACGAGAAATCAAATTTTCATTTGGAAGCGGTAAATAAAATGGCCGCATTGAATAGCACGCCCATAAATGCTCTGCTCTCGGACTTGATAGCAAAAGAACAAAACACTGCCAGGACTGTTTTGGAGCTGGCCTTTAGGTCGCTTAAATTTTTAACTCGAGAGGGTCTGCCTGTGAGAGGCCGGTCTCATCGTGATGGCGTATTTTGGCAGCTTATGCTTGAATGTATGCATTCGTCAACAGCAGCTTGTGAATGGCTGCTTAAGAGAGACAATTGGATGTCTGACACAATACAGAATGAAATCTAGAACGTCTTGCACATGCTGTTCAGCGTGAAATTGTCTCTCGGGCTGCGAGCTGTCCATACTATGGTCTTACTCCCGATGGGATTACGGACATACGCTCAGATGAGCAATTCTCCTGTCACCTGTATTACGTTGACACAAGCCTCGTACTGCAAAGTGAATTCTTAGGGTTTTATAACGTACCAGACACTACATCTGAAACGTTATTTTCCTGTGTGAAAGACGTGTTTTTGAGTTTAAATCTCCCTTTGGAAAAACTGCAAGGGTATTGTTTTGATGGCGCACATAATATGTCTGGTCGTCTTGCTGGGGTGCAAGCACGTCTTAAAAACATTTGTCCCGGCTCTTTATTTGTGCATTGCTGCAACCATTCCCTAGATCTGGCGCTGCAGGAACTCGTGTGGGAGGTGCGTTTGGTAGCTAATGCATTGCACTTTGTTCAGAACATTGCAACAGTTATCAGAGAGTCAGCAAAGCGCAAAAACATTTTTGAGTCATTCTTCGGCGAGCAGGATGTCACAAACATACTCAGGCTGTGTCCTACAAGGTGGTGTATCAGAGCTAATGCAATATCAAGAATAATTCATGCCTACTGCCCTGTTTTGCAAACTTTAGATAAACTTCAGCAGGACCGCAGTGTTCGTGGTGAAACGTGGGCAAAAATATCGGGGCTTCTAAAGCAAGCCAGAAAAGGCAGAAAATTCTGTGTTGCGAGGCACTTTTTAGCCCTTGTGAGGCTGTGGCAAAAGCCCTTCAGAGTGAGCAAGCAAGTGCTGCTGGGGCACTGGAGTGTGTAAAGACGCTAAAAGGACGCATTCATGCACTAAGAGATGAAAACTTTGTGGAAGAGATTATGACCAGAACAAAAGCATGTGCAACTGCAAACAATCTCAAAATGCCTGGCCCCAGCAGAAAAAATACAACACCATCTCGTTTTCGCAACTCAACAGCTGCTGAGGATGTTTTATCTGAAAACGGTGAAGCACTGTGGAGACGCGAATTTTATGAAGCACTGGACATTGTGAGGTCGGAAATTGAACGTAGATTTGATCAGAGCGGTGTAGCGAATTTAGCTCACAACAGGAAATATGAATAATTAACCATAACTAGTTATGATTAATTATGAATATTTTAGATCCGCTGTAGATATTTAGCTGACCTCTCAGGGTCAACTGTCTTGTCAATTCTAAGAACGTTAATTTCCTGGTTAAGGGAAATAACTTTCTTACTGTACAATTCTACAAAAGTTTGTAGCGTAAATCTGCATGATTAGTGACTCCGGTTATGAGCAAACAATGAACACGTCAAGTGTGATACAAGTAAGGTTTCTCACATCTTCATCTTAGCATCTGACTGAACCACCGACTGGGGCGGGTCACATGAAGTGTGGCCTTTAAAGCCTGCAGAGATTCACGCCTCTCAAGATGGGCTTGCCCAATGGGGAAGTCCGGAATCTCAAGTGGGAGTTCTGCGTTTTTATGGCCCTTTGTTTCTAAGCATGGTATTTTGCATATGTAATTCGCTTGGGTGTTGATGCACAAATTAGTAAAGATTCTTAGAACATCAATATGTTGCATAGGTATCAGCATGTAATATGCACTCTCAGTTAGATCATCCGAAGATGAATTCATAGAGACCAAACATGATATAGGTGAGGTTATATTATATATATAACTAGTGGTCTATCATAACATGCATAAAACAGCATACACTACAACAGACAATATACAAGAACAGTAATGGTATACACAATGACCTGAAGGATATGTGTATTCAATCAAAGAAAGGTTTTCCTATGAATTAATTAGAGAACAGTCCATTTCTCTGGGCATTATGTGTCTTTCTTATGAGGAAAATGAGGGAGTTTATCTGCCCGCATTCCTTTAGGCAATAAAACCAGTGATATCAGCATTGGTTACCATGGAACCAGAGGCCTGTTCTGCCTTTCTGAGGTGTTAGGTGCATTTCGGGGGAAGGGTTCATAGACCCTCGTAATTAGCCCTTTGGTTAGGTGAGGGGGCGTTAGATATTATTTGTTAAATATAACAAAAAGTTGTGTGTCTGATTGGTCCAAATGCTACAGCGGGATGACAACTGCTTCACGGAAGGAAGAGATACTTTTGGATGCTGTGAAGGGGAAAATGATCACAGAGAATGACCTCGACTCTTTGCTGCTGCCTAGCAACATTGACGTTGCTGCCCTGCATCTGCAGCTGAAGATGCTGAGTGGTCTCACAAAACTCGAAAAGTTTTGTACTATTCACAAAGTTGGTCATTTTTTGTCAAAACTGCATTCGCAAACTATGGAACTCTTCAAGGAGGTGGAAAAGCTTGTCCAGTTATGCTTATGTTTACCTGTGTCAACCACTTCTTCAGAGAGATAATTTTCAGCACTTCGTCGTCTCAAAATGTGACTTCGAAATACTGTTTCTCAGAGTTCTTACTCATCTGGCATTGCTTCATGTTCACGGAGACATTTTGGACAGCGTAAACATTCAAGACATGGTGAAAGAATTCGTCCGCTCCTCTGCTGAGCGCAAATCCACATTCGGGGTTATTTAAGATAGGCATTTTTCATTTTTATTCTTATTTATTTTAATTTCACTGTGCAGGTCATTTTATTGTAAACGACAATGGAAACAACAGCCCAATGACATTTCTTTAAAGGCTTAATTTATTTACCGTACACCCGTGCATTGTATTATGACTGCAAACAGTAGGCTATGATAATTTAAAAAATGTGATATGCAGTTAAATTTCCCATTATGTATGCCATAAACGAGTGTTTATATCGACATGCTTGTAGTGCTTTGTGGAGTTGTCAAATGTATGAGGTACCCCAAATGTATGAGGTACAAAATGTGTGGGGTCCCCCCCCCCCCTTCAACCAACATGGACACACACAGCACCCCCAACCGAAAACATCTTCCCGCGCCCCTGGTTTGTACTGAAAAAACTAATTCACTTAAAAAATACGAATAAAGTGACATTTATTTCACATTACATTTATTTAGTTACATTAGTCCACACAACAAGAACATCATTCAACATTATGTAACATTTAATTTCTTTACCATAAGCTTTTAATAAAAGCTTTTACTTCACTACAACTGTTAAACCTACAAATCTCAATCCTTTTTACCATCTTTTGCATCATTACTCTTTCTGATAATTGTCTTTCCATTTTGATTTGATCCCTCAGGGACTAGATGATGGGTAGGTTCAGAGTGAGTGTTGGTTTAGTCATCATGTGCAGGACTCAACGAAGACTAAAAAATTCACAATGAGAATACAAATATTGTTTATCCTCAACAGCATTTCTACCTAATTTTAATGTGGTTATTTGCGTGTTTATGACCTACAATAAATGCGTATGTATGTATAGGGAAAGCAGTCAAGGAAAGGCCTTCTCCCTCTCAGACCTCATTAGGGCCCTTGGGATATAAAGTATCCAATTTTTTAATCCAGGATCTCTCTATCCTTAATCTATCTTTTAGATCCCAAAAAGGACTTGTCTGCAAGACTGTGGCTCTGAGAGAGAGGAGGACATGGAACAAAAAGTGTTGTACTACATATCTACGTTTTTCAATCTTATGAATTATATTATGGGTATGTTGATAGATTCTTTTTCTAAACTAATTTTTAGTTTGTCCCACGTATTGTCTGTTGCATTTTATGCAAAAAATTAAATACATACAGTTTGAAGTATCCGGTGAAGTGTTTGGATCGGTCTTGAAAATCTGCTTACTGGTACGACTCTTCACCCATTTCAGTGGTACATAATATCTACAAGTTCCCTTTTTGGTTTTGATGTCACGTAATTTCTGTACTTTGCTCTGGTGAAGTTAAAATTAGTGAAGTTCTGTTTATTGTTTCTATAATAATCCTCCCTCATGCATGTTACAATTACCAAACATGATAATCAATAAATAAACCACACTCTCAACTAATAGAACACACATTTGTTCATTTTATTAAAAAAAAAAATACATTTAATAACAGGCAAAGAAAACATTTGATTCATACAAAAACACTATAACAGTTTATGCAAACAACAATACACTATTTGTAATATATATACAGGCATACATAAAAAATACATAAAAAGTTCAATCCTCCCTGGGGCCAAGTGAAGGAAATCT
>NW_015507436.1:0-1514 GCF_001515645.1 Sinocyclocheilus grahami | reverse complement strand
ACACTCTCAACTAATAGAACACACATTTGTTAATTTTATTAAAAAAAAAAACATTTAATAACAGACAAAGAAAACATTTGATTCATACAAAAACACTATAACAGTTTATGCAAACAACAATACACTATTTGTAACATATAGGCATACATAAAAAATACATAAAAAGTTAAATCCTCCCTGGGGCCAAGCGTAGGAAATCTTTAATAACTTTTTCCGCGTCTGCTTCGGTTGGAGACAGAAGGACGGGATTCCTCATAGCTGAAGCTGTATGTTAAAAGAAACAATTACAAACAGTAAAAAAGATCGAGCAACCTGCTTCCACTTACACTGAAATAAATGAACGTCAGATATATTTTTTCTTTATCTGGTTCTTCTGAATAAATCAGACAAAGTTATCTAATTAGCATAAAGAACAACTCAAGCTGGTTCACCAACTGCCAAAAAACAAGAAGACGACGCACGTGAACTCAAAGCTCTTCCCGCGTTATTCAACCTAACCACGTGCCGTGCTGTGCAGAAGACGCGTCTTGGTTAGTTGCAAGGGAAGATTTGCTTAAGGTACGTGTATATTTTAAATCTAATTGTATTGTGCCTGCGATCGGTTTTATAATAACTTCCAAAATTAAGTTGTGTATCACCTGTTTGTTTACTAGCGAGTATACCATAAGTTGTTTCGCGTGCGTTTTGGTTGGGCAAATGGATTTCTAAAGGGTTTAACTGATGTTTTAAGTCTCATTTAAGTTTTTAACAAGTTATTATAATTTCTAAATATTTTTGATAACGGCTGATGCCACGTCAGATTATGTTTGACCAATTTGAAACCTGTTATACATTATTTTAGTTGTACTGACTAATGCTGTAATGACAGCTCCGCCATTAATTCTATTGCTTGTATTTGTACAACATTGTTGAACTTGCCTATTAGGAGTGCTCCGATGTTTGATTTTCGGATCCCTCTCTTGTCTCCCCTGCCGCACCAGTTCAGTTGCCGGGCGACGTCAGTGGAGAACACCTTGGAGCAAATCCTCCATACAGTCTTCTTCATGCTCGGCCCGCCACTGATGGATAATCTGTTCACCTTCAACAGGTCATTTTTTAAGTAATATTTTAGCATTAAATTGACCTGCATTCTATACACATCCTGTTAAAAGATTTTGTAATTTTTTTTTTGAAAGAAGCTTCTTATGTTCACCAAAGATGCATTTATTGTATTGAAAATGCAGTATAATTTAATATTATGAAACTATTAATAGGAACTATATTTAACTATTTTAAAATATAACTTATTTTTGTGATGCAAAGCTGAATTTTCTCAGCAGGATATGATCGAATCCTTCTAATATGCTGATTTGCTGCTCAAGAAACATTTATTATTATTATTATCAAAGGTGAAAATGGTTGTACTGCTTCATGCTTTTGTGTAAACCATGGTGCACTGCCATTCAGAATGGTAAGTTTGTGGTAAGTAGTAATTATTTTATTTGTCTAGGAGACATTAAATTGAAAAGTAACAG
>NW_015507435.1:74167-74419 GCF_001515645.1 Sinocyclocheilus grahami | reverse complement strand
AAAACATCTAGAACCATTCTAAAGACAGAGAGTGTTTTCTAACAATTAGTTTTAATCATGTTCAACCAGTTAAAAGTTTGCTAAAAGATTAATTACATTGTTTTAATTTTTACTCAATTACAGTACAATTACACTTTTACTCAATTAATAGATAAATGTTGATTTAATCCAGTCCTAACATTTTTTTTATTTGTCTAAATTTGCCCATTTGACATTAATGCATGTGCCATTTTTTCTAATGGTTTGAATTAA
>NW_015507435.1:73719-74038 GCF_001515645.1 Sinocyclocheilus grahami | reverse complement strand
GAAGCTGCTTTCTGATGTACTACAGGATCCTGACTGTAAACTGGAGAAACTGAGGTAAGATCATATTTGACTCAATATAAAGTATACTGTATGTGATGTGCAAAATAAATTACAGTTTTGAAAACAAAATTACAAATCCAAAAACAAAACAAATTATAAACACAATGTCAAATCTAAACACAATGACAAATCAGACAAAACAGAAAAGCTAGGTATTGTTTGCAAATTTAATACTTATCACTGATTGGATAATCTTAATATCCAGCGATATTGTGGACTTGATTGCACAGATACTATTTAAACTGAACTGAGCTGGATG
>NW_015507435.1:69438-73638 GCF_001515645.1 Sinocyclocheilus grahami | reverse complement strand
GCTATATAAATAAAGGTGACTTGACGAGACATCTGTTAATCAAGATGTACAGAAAGTAAAAAAATGTGACCAGCTTTGTTTCTTGTACATGTGTGGACTTGAGTTCATTTTAACCCCTTTTGTTTTACAATAATAACTCTTTACAATTAAAAACCTTTTAAATGGACTATCTGTTTACATGTAGTGCACAAAGCCCATCCGACAAAATTACAACAGAAACCAGTCACATACTGTAAGTGGGAGAGTAAGGACAGTGGGCTTAGCTTCTGACACCAACCCGAGTACAAATCTGCCTTTTCCTGATCCCTCCCTTCTCCCTCTTTTCCATTACATTAGAGCTCGGAGATGTTTATTTTAAACAAAAAATAAATATTAAGAAAATGGAAAAATGGGGATTTAATAGTGGGATTAAAGTGCCTAATGGATATTTAGTGAAAGTGACGTGACATGTGGCTTGTATGGTTACCCATACTCCGAATTAGTGCTCTGCCTTTAATCGGAATTAGTGCTCTGCATTTAACCCATCCTAAGTGAACACACACACCGTGAACCCACACCCGGAGCAGTGGGCAGCCATTTATCACTCCTCCATACATACTAGTACAGATCTATGTAGTGAATAATGTCATTAATATTATATGTATTAATAGTGTCAGACATAGTGCAATAAAGAAATATTTATCTTTCTTAAATGAAACATTGGATGACTTTTGAATGTTTTGTGTTCTGTGATATTTTAGACCTCAGTCCAATAATCCATCAAACATATTGATTTGTGCTTTAAGTTTGTTCTTTATCTTTAATAATGGATTCACAGCTAAACTGATCTGATCTGAGAGAGTGAAGAGTGTGTCATTGTTCTCTACAGGTTGAGTTATTGTGGCGTCACAGATGAAGGTTGTGCTGCTCTGGCTTCAGCTCTGAGATCAAACCCCTCACACCTGAGAGAACTGCATCTGTCGTGGAATAAACTAGGAGATTCAGTGAAGCTGCTTTCTGATGTACTACAGGATCCTGACTGTGAACTGGAGACACTGTGGTAAGATCATATATGACTCTCACACATGAAGCACATTGTAAAGTATATTTGAAGTGTTCAGCCTCTTTCTGCTGCTGTGAGTTTAACTGACTGAGCTGTAACACATGAGCTGCTCTTTACAAATTATCACTTACTGATTACTTACAAATGATTATTTATTCCATTACTGATTGCAAATTACATGATGAAAATTGTACAGTAGTTAGTAACAATCTATAACATTTTACATATTAGGTACAGATCATCTTACCTGTCTTAAGTTATATTCGTGATGCTTTCATTAGGAAAGAATGTGTCGTAGCTGTCTTTTTTGATTTGGAAATTTGGAATTTAAAGGATTTTTCAGCTTCGTTCGTTGCACAATGAACCAGAGTTGTTTATGGATGAAGACCCCACTGAAGTTGTAAAAGAGACCAGGTTTCTTGGTGTCACCTTTGACAGTGAACTGTCTTTTATTCCTCAGAATAAATTGCTTAAAAAAATTTTTTTTTTAAACCATGATTGTTTTAAAGGTTTATTCTGAAACTACATCGGGAGAAGACAGTTCAGCTCTTATGAATTTGTTCAGAATCTTGATCCGCTTAAAGCTGGACTATGGAAATATCATTTATGGATCAGCCAGGAAATCATATATTATAAAATCATATATATGACTTTTGGATACTGTACACCAGCAAGGTATACGACTGGCTTTAGGAGCCTACAGAACATCTCCAGTCCAAAGTCTATATGTGGAAGCCAATGAACCTTCTTTGGAAATCAGATGACTAAAGTTGGCTTTACTGTATTCAATCAAACTTAAAATAAAAAAAGGATTCTGCAGTTTTTTTAAAAGTCTGCATTCAATAATTTATGAAAGAAACCAAGTAAGATCTTTCCATTTGGTCTACGCATTAAAATCCATCTGGAAGTGGATTTAAACAGAAGCTGAGCGCGGCCCGACATTAAATGCATTCACCAAAAATAAATGAGATCAGTGCTTAAACAACAAATCACAACAAACTTGTTTATCATAAACATATGAATGAGATTTTTATGGAAGCCTGTTTCTACCACTAAATAAATAAAAAAGGTAATTGTGACTTTTTAATCTAACAATTCTGACTTTTTTCTCACAGTTGTGAGTTTATATCTCGCAATTCTGAAAAAAAAAAAAGTCAGAATTGTTAGAGAAAAAGTCGCAATTACTGTCACAAGTCAAGCCTCTGTAGCTCCCTCCGATCACCACCTGAGGGAACCGTCACCGGCGTACTAACTGTTTTTAAGGACTTCATTTCCCATCACCCCATGCCTGAGACTGATTACCTGCACAGGTGCTTATCATTATCATGACTATTTAAGCAGTGCCTACCTTACCCTCATTGTGAAGTCTTGTTTTTGCTATTGCTGACATTTCTGAGCGTTTATACCTTTTTTGATTACCTGTTGCCTACCTGGATTGTCTAGACCTGTCTGATCGTTCTCTTCCTGCCTCTTTGACCTTGCACTGTTACTGGATTTACTCTCTTCTTTGTCTGCCGCCTGCCTCGACCCTTTGCATGGACTCAGGTTATGATTCTGCCTTGCCTACGTTACCCCAGTATACTGTTGATTGAACTTTGCCTGTCTGATTGTTAATAAAGCTGCACATGGATCCCAACGTCACTGAATCCTCGTTACAATTACCTTGTTTTATTTTATTTTGAGTGATGGAAACGGGCTTCCATAGATTATTGTGTACCATATTGATAAAAAAAAATTTAATATATATATATATTCCATTCTTTATCAAAATCGTGAAGTGTATTAAACATCACATTATGTAAGGGTTTTCCAAACTGCGGTGCTCCTGAAAGAACTGCAGTGACTTTGAGAGTCGATGAAAAGCAAAAAATTTAATCAGAAAAATGTCAAACTAAATGTTAAACTAAAATGAATAATTTTAAAATAAGAACAATCAAAATAAAACGCTAAACAGTAAAAATATAAATACTTTATTTGTTTACATGTGTGTCAATCAGACAGCCATGAACATACGAATGTGTTGTTAAATTATTAAAATATTAGCTTTTTTCATGGACGGCCACTGTCCTGAGTTTAGCTTCAACCCTGATCAAACTTACTTGCCTGTAACTTTCTGAAGATCTGGATTATTGGTTCAGGTGTGTTTATGGGGTTGGAGCTAAACTCTGCAGGACTGTGGCCCTCCAGCACCGGAACTGAAGGGAACTGATCTAGTGCTGCTGTAGCGTCTGGACCACTCAAACACACAATATATATTTTGTTAGCTAGATTTAACAAATACTCTGTAACACCCCAGGAAGCCGAACAGGCCCCTGGTTCCCTAGCAACACTGACACCAGATACATTTACGATCTAAAGGAATGTGAGCAGAGACTCACTGCATTTTCCAGAGCAAGGGGCACAATGCACCGTAGAAATAGACTTTTCTACTAAGTAATTCATAGGAAAACCTTTTTTTGAATGAACAGTGTATCCTACAGGTCATTGTGTATATTATTGTCATCGTGTATTTTGGTCTTTGAGAGTGTATACTGTTTTATGCAGGCTTATGATCGAAATACTCACTCCTGTCAGCTTACATATATATAACCCTACCATGTTTAGTATCTATGAATTCGTATTCGGATGATCTAATTGAGAGTGTATATTGTATGTTTACACCTATGCAACATATTAGTGTTCTAAGAATCTTTATTCGTTTGTGCATCCGCACCCCAAGTGAATTACATGTGCAAATTACCATGCCCTCGAACAAATGGTCGTAAAACCCTTCAGCAATTGCAACCTCCTGCTTGGAATTTCTTCCTTTCTCATTGGACAAGCCCACCTTGAGAGGCGTGACTCTTCTCCGACCTTAAAGGCCCACACCAGGGACCCTCCCAGTCGGTGGTTCTGTTAGGTTTCGATAAGATGTGAGTTCCAACGCTCCAGAACATCCTAAGTTACGTGCCAGGCTTCGGCCTCGACCTTTCCATTGATCAAGGTTCTCTGACTCAGAACTGGTTCTTTTCATCTACCAAATTCAGCAAAGATCAACTGGAAACTTCAGATTACATCAAACCTCTCTTTCAGACAGATGAGACATGCAAGTATCCAACTTAGCCTTATTAATGGATACATGAAGTATCATTTGCACCTTTTTACAAAGGTGTGTTTGA
>NW_015507435.1:62168-63717 GCF_001515645.1 Sinocyclocheilus grahami | reverse complement strand
ACAAACACTAGGGCATAACTATCGTCCTGAGCACCAAATAATAAGGATAATCTGAATAGAAATGCTCTCCTTTTCCTTTTTTCCTCTTCTCCTTCACTTCCTCAGAGATTGAGCCTGTTTGGGGAACCGTCAGTAAATTCTGAGTGATAATTTGACAATAAGAGCAGTCTTAAGTCATCAATCTACCCAGGGCCGACGACCACCTACTGAGCCGAAAGCAACTGGACACAGAGAGAAGAATACCTCCGACTCATGACTCAAGCGAGTTATGGCTACAAAAAGCTCACCAAGGTCATCATCTTCCTGGCCCACAACCTCATGGGATTGAAACAGGAGGTAAATGATCTCAAGCAACAGATCACAGCAGTACCCCAGCAGAATGGAGTTACAGGAGGAAATTGATAGACTTCAAGAGACTCTGATCCAGCAGCTGAACAACACTCAAGACAAGCTTGACATGGTCCGAAGAGAACTCAGGGACTCCTATAGGCTGCAAAAGGAAACGCAGTGGGAGAGACACCCTACTCCTGCATCCTCACTCAGCAGTGCAAACATCCTCATATGCACCAAGCTACGAAGGGGGGAGCCAACACTTTCTGCTTAACAACTCAGCAGACAGAACCATAATACCTCAAGCAACCACAGTGAGGAGGGGTTCCCTTCTCAGCATCCCTGCGGCAGCGCATGATGCGACCCCCAGAGACCTTGACAAGCTAGCCAGAAAAATCCCAGCATTCACATGGCCAGGAAAATAGTTCCTACTTTATGCAGGACGAGCAGTAATTTAGAACGGTGGCGTCGTTTTAAACATTGCTTGCAAGCAGACCCAATAATCAATCTTATGTGTCTGCCTCATAAGTTTTAGTAACTTCTTCTCCATGCGCATACCAATTTCTGATCAAAATCAGATAAAACTATTGCTTGAATGTGCCTCCCTACAGGTAGTTTCAGTGCTATAATGTGTTTAAATCATACGATAAGAAACTAACCTGATTTTAGCGAAGAAATCCTAATTTCTGTTGTTAGTAGAGGGTACGGTTTTTCTGATGGGTAAACCTCAGATTAGCAGCCCATATAAATGGTACCAGAATACATCAGTCTGATCTTGGGCGAAGAAATCCCCTTTTTCAGCACTGTGTAGGTGATCTGAGCGATACTCCGCATTTCATTAATTTAAGGCCTTATTATGTGTTACTTATCATTGTATTTCATTTTGATTTGTTCATGTGACACATTTACGTAAAATTAATGGTGTTATTCTAGCGTAGCTAACTACGAATCCACCATTGCCTGTGAAGTGAATGTGCTGTTTTGATTAATGAATGAATTTGTATGGGACATGCATGAGTTTCCCATGCATGCTCACAGCAGTGCAAGTCTGCTCCACGTGCACCTGTTGTGAGCTTGCATTGGTCTCCTAGCAACACGTGACCCCGGAAGTGTGAGCAGACTCTTCCGGTTAATCTGACAACAGCACCCACTTCACAGACCTGTGTGTAAACAAAGAACTGCGTGTAACTAACGCTAACTCTTAAGATAAGCCCTTTAC